>NC_136261.1:149837929-149880429 GCF_964187855.1 Myxine glutinosa | reverse complement strand
GTGTGTGTGTGTGTGTGTGTGTGTGTGTGTGTGTGTGTGTGTGTGTGTGTGTGTATGTATATACAGTATATATATATATATATATATATATATATATATATATAATACATATATATGTGTGTGTGTCTGTGAATAAGAGAGAGACAAAATTGTGACGAACAGAAATGAAAAAACGAGATGTGTTTGTGTGTGTGTGTGTACGTGTGTGTATATATGTGTGGGTGTGCACGCACATGCATTCACATGTTATCAGAAGTAAATGCATTGTGTAGATTACATCATTTGTGCATCCGATAAATTGCCAGTAACCATTTTGTGAAACTGAATGTGCAGGTGCAGCATCTAACTCAATATGTCGAAATGTCACACACGTCTATGCCCATGGGATTCCCACGGGTGACCCCACTAGTATTTCTTTATACCACCATATAGTCTTCTCTGTTCGGTTCATCTTCATTAAATGTTGAATATCTCAATGTCGCCTACAAAGCATTATATATTCGAGTTATGGCACTTGCTCAAAAAGCCAATCAGCGTTTTTTTTGGAAAACTTATCGAAAACACATATGGATCTTCATTTTAGATTACCCTGTAGTTGTTAATGAACACAAAAATTGTGATGCTCTTTAACATTACTTTAATGGAAAAATGCTTTAAAATATGATGCAAGTCAGCATAAAAAAATGAAATGTTTTTTTTTTTTTTTTTGGAATAGTAGCCCAAAAGGATATTCATTTTGTCTTTCAAGATCATAATAATGTATTTCATTTTGTCTTTCTGTAAAATGCAAGGTCTTCCAATTTGCGGTTCAGTTGAATATTGGCTTTAAAACATCAACATACGCGCTTCCTTGATCATCAATCTCCACTAAGAGGCAGAATTCAGGGTAATTTGGTGGAACGTGTGCTTGTACATTTTGGTCATTTTTATTTCTGGATGTTTTTTTTTCAAAGGTCATTTTTTTCCCCCAGGATGCACCATACACACTTATGGAGTAAGCTTTTTTTAAATGTCGGGTTAAAATACAGCAACGTAATGTTCTGACCACACAAACACTATAAGATCAGTAAGCCATCGTTATGACTCCTTTAAACCAGTGTTGGAGATTTAATTAATTTAGCCTTGAATTATACTCATTGACTCAATAATTAAGGTCCAAACTTGTTTCAGAAGACAATAGACTTTTAATGGAATGTGGGAGATCTCAATTCACTTTTACAAAGGTATTACAAAACACTCACTTCAATTTCCATACGCAAATTCTCAGTAAGAAATCTCGTCAAAGTAACATACACGAACAGAATAAAATCTCCACGCAGGCTCAGTACACTACATTTAATACAGGCAAACTGGACTGAGCATCTCTCCAACTTTCTGTTACACGGCTATTTATGGTTGGAGATGAAAGCGTGAGAGGTCAGGAGAGGGTCAGAGAGGAAATATAACATTTCAGCATAGCAGTCATTCATGATTTCGCCATTTGTTGGATTCATCCATGGCACGGCAGCCTCCTCCAGGTCGCTATCTCTGTATCTTTTTCGGCCAGGAGTGTAGCGGTCTTGTAATATAAACAAAGCTCGCTGTTTCTTTAAGATAATGACATGCTTAGCCTGACTGAGGACATCTGCTTTGCCCCAATCTCCCGCCTGGAGAAAAGATGAGTACAAGAGTTCAGATTCAGAGGGTTACAAATTATTGTTACAAGATTCTGTTCTGTAGTTTAAATCTTCAATATATAATGTATATATATGTATTGTATGAAGAGTACATTCATTTGTTATATAATATTTGAATAAAAGAGTATTTCTTTTTATTCTCCAAACGGGCTGATTTGACTGCGAGGCTCTGAAGCTTGATAACATCTCACAGTTCAAGCTGGACGTTTGCCTCTAAACGTGAGTTCGCCAGCCCTGCCTGGATTGTAATCTCGGTAAAGGAGTTTAGAATTGTTAGATTTTCATAGAATACAGTTAACACTGATTGATATATGTATTTATGAAGCTTACGTGTTTGCAATTAAAACTTAAGTGTTTGCAACGACAAGGTCGAGGCTCCGGGAAATCCACTCGATTTACACAAATTACATACGCATTTAATTTTTCTTCCACACCAGCCAGCTAAAGTGTGCTGACTTCAAAACATCAATATGAGCTTTATCCAGACCAGAGAGAGTTAATCACTGAAAGGAGCTTCCAATGTCAAATTTGTGTGTGTTTGTCTGTCTTTCGTGTTTGAATGGCCACATTATGTTTCTCCACAAGACTTGAGACTTGTGCCAAGTTCTTTTTATGATCAATTATTTTGCTCTGAGTAAAATATTTATTTGACAAGAAACATCCACTCCCCATGAGAGAGTAATACCCCCTTCCTCTGGTTTGGGTCAGTAAAGCATTTGCACTATGCCATGTGTACAGTGCAAAACTGCAAGCTATGTATTTCCACAGCTGACCTGCAATACCGTCTCCCACCACCACCAGGTGGTGCTATATGGTACACATTTACATACAGAAGTCGTGTCATCATCCCCTCCCGAACCCCTACAACTATGTTTTTTTTTTAATGCCTAAAACCCACCCACGCACAACCCAAGTACAACTACCAAAGTTAAACTCACTCTGTGCAGTGGCTAAGGAGTGCATAGAAGTCAAACAAACAAATCAACACACCCCCATGCCGAATTATACAAAGTATGATTTTCCTGGTTAGTTACTTTATTGCAGTGAATGGTTTATAATATGTCCTTGCCTGTTACCCTGTGTTGATTTCTGCATGGCCCATTTTGAGATGAAGTAAATTTTGGGCAGGCAGAATTTAACTACAGTGCTCAATGCCTGCCCCGTTTTTCCTCATTGTGTACTGAAATTAGTTTTTGGCATTTATCATTTTAGAATTTTTTTAAATTTTCATATGTCTGTCTGTCTGTGTGTATGAAACACCAATCACACCAAACTACTGGGCCAATTGCCACCAAACTTGACACTTTTTTTTTGTATACAAGATCGAGGCTCGTGTAAGAGCGTAACTGACACGTAAAACATAAAACATATGATAAAGGGAGCGGGAGAACAAGATGGAGAGCAGGGACATCGGGAGATCTGTGGGAGGGTGAGGGCTTGGGGGGAGGAGGCATGGGAGGGGGGGGGTGGGGGGGGGGAGGACACATAGACCAAATTTGATATCCTATTGAACATAGCCGACTTGGTTTTTTTTATGACCATGGCTAATGATGATATCGCTAAATTAAATAGTGTGGTAGTTTGTGGGTGTAGCCTCCACCACCGATTCCTGCCCCCCTCGCAATGGCAAACACAAGTTCCCCCACCCTCCACCTCGCACCACCGAGTCCAAAACCATGAAACTTGTGTGAGAACTGCGCAGTCCCATCAATATCCCTCCCCTCTGAGGTGAGCTCTTCCTTCCTTCCTTCCTTCCTTCCGTGTAAATGCTGCTTCACCAGGATGGAAATTAATGGTTGTGGACGTTGGAGAAAGGGAGGAGTCTCCTTTGGCATTTTCTGGGGGGACTTTGTTTGAACATTTCCCGCAGTCAGTGCCCCCACCCCATCAAAATATAACATTAAAATAGGTTGTTCCTCGATCATAAACTGACGTTTACAGACAGACGGAAGAAGGGATATGACCAAATTGCTTCACCCCAAGTTTTGCCCCGTGTGCGTGGGGCAATCAACCGAAAGGGTGCAGTTTCCTGAGTGGTAGTTGAACATATTGGGAGGGAAATTGGCTTGGCCATGATGATTGACTCATCTTTCTTTCTCCTTTTGGTTGTGCAGGTTGTTGAAGGCAGCATGTATTTTCGGTGTACTCGAATTATATGAATGGAAAGATGCACATACAGATCATCTGGGTCCTGAAGCTTGGGTCGATGTACTTTTTTTAGTCCATGCTTTATTTTTTATTCGATATATTAGGCGATGCCTGATTTTATGATGGAAATGTTTTGAAATAATCGAAATAATCCTTTCGCCATCTCTTTTGCACTCTCAAGGAAAATTGCTGCACAGCTTTTCCTCGTGCTTGCGAGCCACGTGGCTTATTGTGCAATCCACCATAGTATATTATACAGTGCCTTCAGAAAGTATTCACACCCCTTGATTATTTTCACATCTTGTTGTGTTACAGCCTGAATTTAAAATTGATTAAATTGAGATTTTTTTGTTACTGATCTACATACACATTATACCCCATAATGTCAAAGTGGAATTTTATTTTCAGATAATTTTTACAAATCAATTAAAAATGAAAAGCCTAAATGTCTTGAGTCAATAAGTATTCAACCCCTTTGCTATGACACTCCAAATTGAGCTCAGGTGCATCCAATTTCCTTTGTTCATCCTTGAGATGTCTCTACAACTTGATTGGAGTCCACCTGTGGCCAATTCAATTGATTGGACATGTTTTGGAAAGAAAAACATCTTTCTATACAAGGTCCCACAGTTGACAGTGCATGTCAGAGCAGAATCTCTATCATGTAGTCCAGGGAACTGTTCGGATACCTCCGTGATAGAATTGTAAGGAGGGATATGTCTAGGGAGGGGTATAAAACAACTTGTAGTGTAGAAAGTTCCCAAGAGCAGAATGAGTGTCATCATTAGGAAATGGAGAAAATATGGAACTAACCAGACTCTTCTTAGAGCTGGCCTTCCAACCAAACTGAGAAACCGGGCAAGAAGGACCTTAGTCATGGAGGTGACCAAGAATGCAATGACCCCTCTGACACAAAACTGAGCAACCGGGCAAGAAGGACCTTGGTCATGGAGGTGACCAAGAACGCAATGACCACTCTGACACCAAACTGAGCAACCGGGCAAGAAGGACCTTGGTCATGGAGGTGACCAAGAATGCAATGACCATTCTGACAAAATTACAGAGTACCTTGGCTGAGATGGGAGAACCTGCCGGAACGACAACAGTGTCTGCAGCAATTCACAAATGTAAGCTTTATTGGAGAGTGGTCAAACGGAAGCCACTCCTGAGAAAAAGGCACATGAGAGCACACCTGGAGTTTGCAAAAAGGCACGTGAAAGACTCAGAGCATGAGGCAAAATATTTTGTGGTCTGATGAGATGAAAATTGAACTCTTTAGCCTGAATGAAAAGTGTTACGTCTGGAGGAAACCGAGCACAGCTCATCACCCATCTAACACCATCCCTACCATTATGCATTATGGTTTGCAGCATCATGCTATGGGGATGCTTTTCAGGGACTTGGAGACTTGAAAGGTTAGAGGAAACAATTAATGGAGCCAAATACAGTCAAATCCTTGAGGAGCACCTGCTTCAGAGTGCAAAATACCTTACACTGCGGTGAAGGTATACGTTCCAACAGGACAGTGACCCCAAGCATACAGCCAACGCAACATTGGAATGACTTCAGAAGAAGAATGTGAAAGTCCTTGATTGTGCCAGCCAAAGCCCAGACTTGAATTCCATTGAGAATCCGTGGAAAGACTAGAAGATTGCTGTTCACTGACGCTCCCCATCCAACATGACAGATCTTGAGCAAATCTGCAAGGATAAATGGGAGAAACCCCCCAAATCTAGATGTGTAAAGCTGGTACAGACATACCTAAGAAGACTCGAAGCTGTAATCGCAGCCAAAGGGGCTTTTATGAGGTATTGACTCAGGGGGCTGAATACTTATGTAAATTACATATTTCCTTCTTTAATTTTTTATTATCCTGTAAAAAATTCTAAATACATGTTTAAGCTTTGTCTTTGTGGGGTATTTTGGGCAGATCGGTGACAAAAAAATTAATTTAATCCATTTTAAATTCAGGCTGTAACACAACAAAATGTGAAAAAGTCAAGGGGTGTGAATACTTAATGAAGGCACTGCAATTGCATTAATTTTCATTCTATGAACATAGACTTCATTTTATCCTCTCTCCAAGCTTCTCATTACAAACATTCTTCATTTATTAAGCGGTGCACTAATCCTGCCAACTCATTGCCAGCTTCTTGCAAGGCTTCCTTTGTGTATCCTACTGTGTATCCTACTTATCTGCTCACACAGCAGCAAAAATACAGCACATGCTGTTTACACCAATCAACAAATTATACATTTCCAAGGTAACCCTTATTTGGGAAATATTGCTTTCAAACTGGAAAGGGTATGTTTTAAGTAATGGTGTTCACTCTAAGCTTATAAAAACAGTCAATTTGTTTAATTATGTTCAATGTTTTCTTTATAGTTACAGTGAGGATGATTGGCTCATGCAGTTTAACTAGTGGAATATAGCCAAGAGTGTGTGGGCTGAGTGCTGTAATATTTACTCTGGCAAAGCATTGCTCTGGAGTAAGCAAATAAGATCTAATGAAATTACATCGTCAGAGGGCCATGTTGGAAGTGGAAGGGAAAAGGCATTCAGCTGAGATAGGCAAATAAACAAAAAGCGCATTTGTATAATAGAAAGTAGAAACATGATACAGTAGATTAAATGTAATCACCATAACAGGGCATTTCCATAATAGTTTGATGACCGTTGTCAGTTGTATATGGTAATTTGGTGCTGCAAATGAGAAATAAATATGAGTTAGTGATCAAAATGTTTTCAGTAATTCAGGGTTGAGACACCTTTTGCACCATAAAGACCCTCTACCTTGTTTTGCTCGAATCGATGAGATTTAGTATCATAATTTGGGTCAAATCCCTCCTTATCTGTGAGTTTCTTATAAATTATATGACGTGTGTGGGATATGGCTGGGATGCTTTCAGCTACGGGCTGGCAGTCACATCTGAGCTGTCTTGCCAGGGTTTGAATCTCAAATCTGTCTGTAAATTCTCACCCTAGTTATTATAGTCTCCTACCCAGAGGTAGATTTGCTCTCCATCTGTCTGTCCGTCTGCCACACCTGTGGTTTTCTGCACCTTTTCCCCATACCCTTTAAAATATTCAACTGAAAGTTGGTACACGGCTTTATTATGATAAGTTACAGAACATGTTGGAGTTTCATCAATTTTTAAAATTTGTTTCATTTGGAGGACCTGCCTGCCAACACTGATTGTTGATTGACATTAAAGATCCTAAGGTTTGTTTCACAAAGAACAAATATTTTCACAAAATTTTCACAAAAATGGTGAAAACAATTTTCACAAATAAGTTACTACCAGCACCCTGGCTACATTACAAATTCTTGTGTAAACTGTGGGGAGCAAGTGGTCTGATTTTATTGGACACTCCCTGAAACCAAGTTACACTGTTTACTACGTGAGAGTGTGTTTGCTGTCTGGACAGCAGATTCAACACGATAAACAAATGGACGAGGTAACCTGCATGTTTCATGTGAACAGCTACTATTTTCAACTCTCAAGCGAAACCATTATTATTAGTCTCAGATATGTTTTCTCAGGGGGTTGATTGGTTTTAAACATGGCCATTGGGTAACCCAGAGAAGAAGATGCATTACTTATTATCTCTTCAGTATGATTTGTAATATCGCCCCCACTGGGAGAGGCGCTACGCAATACATATTTGGGGGAATTGACCTGTCCATAAGGATGGATTCTTCACAAGTAGGGAGAATTGGGGTAATGGAGTTTAGGGACACATTTATACTCCCCAGTCCCCCCACCCTGAACCCCTGGACAATTAATATTTTTTTTATTACCACCTAAAACCACCCCATGCACACCCTAAGTACAATCACAAGTTTTCAACTCGTTCTTTGCAGCAGTTCAGGAGTACATATAACTGATATAAGTAAAACAAACACCCACTCACGGACAGACACTTCTCAAACTGGAGAGTTCATAGAATGCCTTAAACCATGCTGCCTTGACAAGCAAGGACATGGGTGGGGGTCTGCAAGCGGCAAATTTGATTGGTCAGGATGACGTAAAATGCAGTAATATTCTGTCCAGGTACTGCTAAACAGACGGGTTTTGAAAGTGCCAAGTAGCGAGTTGTGTTCTACAATGCTCAATTATATACAGCAATTAAATAAAATAGAGATTTTAAACATCGTGGAAATGTTTGTAGACAGACATAAAGACAGACAGACAGACAGACAGAAATTAACCAATAGCTTAACTAACTTTTTGCTTTATGCACGCGGCGTAATTGCAGTTGTTCAGGTTAAATTCCTCCACATTGGCGTATTTTAGTATGACTTGCAATAACCGCTCCACATTGGTGTGATGTGATGGGGGTGAGTTGCTTGAAGGATGAAGTGGGACAAATCGTTGTCGACCCAGATGGAATTAAAGGAAGATGGAAAAGATATATGGAAATGCTGTTGAATACAGAGAATGAATGGGATGGCAACATAGAGAGTAACCCAGTTTTAGGACCGGCAGAGAAGATAACTGAGAAGGAAGTTGAGGAAGCGATAAAAGCAATGAAGAGTGGAAAAGCGGGAGGGCCGACGGGAGTTGTGGGAGATATGTTGAAGGCAGCAGGAAGTTGGGGTGTGAAGAGAATGACAGAGATCTGTAATCTGGTGGTGAAAGAAGGCCGCATTCCAGTCGATTGGGAACTGAGTACCCTCGTCCCTCTATACAAGGGGAAAGGTGACCCTCTGGAGTGTGGCTCGTACCGAGCGATAAAGTTATTGGAGCATGGAATGAAGGTATTGGAAAGGGTGTTGGAGAGGAGGATAAGGAAGAAAGTGAAGATCGACAAAATGCAGTTTGGATTTATGCCAGGAAGAGGAACGACAGATGCGCTTTTCATTGTGAGGCAGTTGCAGGAGAAGTACAATGTACATGGATAAGAGGAAGAAGTTGTTTTTGGGGTTTGTTGATCTGGAGAAAGCATTCGATAGGGTTCCACGCAAAGTATTGACATGGGCATTGAGGAAGTTAGGAGTGGAGGAATGGTTGATCAGAGTAGTGATGGCAATGTACAAAAGAGCGCGCACAGCTGTAAGGACGAAGGACGGGAACAGTGGTGAGTTTGAGGTGAAGGTGGGAGTGCATCAGGGGTCGGTACTAAGTCCACTACTATTTGTAGCTGTGATGGAGGTGCTGGCTCAGAACGTAAAGGAGGGTTTACTGTGGGAGTTGTTGTATGCAGATGATCTGGTGTTGATTGCGGAAAGTATGGATGGACTGAAGGAAAAGATGAACAAGTGGAAGGAATGTATGGAGACAAAAGGTCTGAAGGTGAATATCGGAAAGACAAAGGTGATGGCAAGTGGTAAAGCATGTGGTGAGGTGGAAAGAACTGGGAAGTGGCCGTGTGCTGTGTGCAGGAAGGGTGTCGGAGTGAACTCCATTCAATGTACAATGTGTGCTGAGTGGGTTCATCAAAAATGTAGTGGTCTGAGAGGGTCATTTACCAGTGTGGCAGCTACATTCAAATGTAAGGTGTGCACAGAGGGAGCTGCAGATGGAGGAAATGTTGAGTTGGATCTTGGAGACGGCGTGAAGCTGGAAGGTGTGAAAACATTTTGCTACCTCGGAGACATGCTGAATGGAGAAGGTGGATCAGACTCGGCAACGGTTGCTCGAGTGAGATGTGCATGGAAGACGTTTCGGGAACTGAGTGGCGTGCTGATGAGGAGGAGAGTGTCGCTGAAGCTGAAGGGAAAGGTGTATGCTGCATGTGTGAGAAGTGTTATGGTTTATGGGAGCGAGACATGGGTAATGAACGTAGAGCAGCAACGAAGGCTGGAAAGGGTGGAAATGTGAATGGTTCGATGGATGTGCGGAGTATCGTTGAGAGAGAGGAAGACAAATGATGAATTGCGAAAGATGATGGGAATATTGCCTGTGATTGATGCTGTGAAGAGGAACAGGTTGAGATGGTTTGGTCATGTATTGAGGAAGGATGAAAGTGACTGGTTGAGAAGAGTGATGGAAGTTAATGTAGAAGGAAATAGAGGACGGGGAAGACCGAGAAAGACTTGGCTAAAGATGGTGGAAGAAGAAATGTGGGCAAGGGGGTTAACAAGGAGAGATGCAGGAAATAGGGCAAAATGGAGAAGATTGTCATGGGGACCGCAAGGCTAACCCCCACTCTAGCGGGGAAAATGGCCTTAAAATGCATGTTGTTGTTGTTGTTGTAATACCCACTCCTTGTATTGTGTGTTCTGTGAGCCTCCAGATAAAGTTCAACTAAGAATCGTACGAGCACTCTGAAAATGGCATGAAGCTAAATTAATTAATACAACCACACCGCACAGTGAACCAATCATGTGTTTGGAAAAACTCTGCTTGGCGTCTTTATTTTGCAAAGGAGTTCATCTCCTGTGGTCTGACATCACCCATTAGGGAGACTGAGTCCATTACAATATACTGTATATATCTATATACATACAATATATATATATATATATATATATATATATATATATATATATATATATATATATATATATATATATATATATATATATATATCTATATATATATATATATATATACACATATATATGTTCAAAACATACCTTGTCACAAGTGTGCCGCACTGACCGGGTCCTCAGTCGAGGTCCTCAGCGTCATCCCGTTTCGGCCCTTCAACCTCGATACGGTCAGTAAAGGTGGGCCAGCAGGGGCACATCCACATGCAGCAACTACACCTGGATGCGTACATACCCCCAGCCAGTGCGAATGCAGACTACAATAACAAAATCGCCTCCACATCCAGAATCCACAGCACCAAACAAACATGGTGGAACACTCAAACACCCACCTTTATACTTCCCTTTCTCCCATACCTGGCCATTTCACTCTCCTCCTCACATCATTTCCCTGCTGAAGTACAACCCCAGGACATACAACACTGTGGCTTGCTACCTGGCTGTTTCTCCCAGCCGTCTTATGTGTCCCCTTTTCAAAGGCACTGCGTTGCTGTACCTCCTCACCCACCTTACGCACACAACCCATCCGGCTCTGACAAGGCCACCTGCCCCCGATGCTGTCTCTCCAGCGTCACCAGCCTATTCCTGGTCGCCACCCAGTCTTTCCTGGAAGTCACTGGTAGCACCAGCACAAACATAAGTTCAAAACACACCTGGTCACAAGTGTGCCGCACTGACCGGGTCCTCAGTCGAGGTCCTCAGCGTCATCCCGTTTCGGCCCTTCAACCTCGATACGGTCAACTAAGGTGGGCCAGCAGGGGCACATACACATCCACATGCAACAACTACACCTGGATGCGTACATACCCCCACCCCCAGCCAGTGCGAAATATATCTCTATATATAAAGGAGGAGTGTGTGTGTGTGTGTGTGTGTGTGTGTGTGTGTGTGTGTGTGTGTGTGTGTGTGTGTGTGTGTGTGTGTGTGTGTGTGTGTGTGTGTGTGTGTGTGTGTGTGTGTGTGTGTGTGTCTGGATGTCCGCTTATAACTCAAGAACTACACATCGGAGAAAAGTTTTAGACACAGATTCGGAATCAGCATAAAATCCCGGTGGTTTTAGGCTACGTTTTATTTTAATATCAATGGTTTAAAAAAACCGCGCCAGCTGCAATTCCATGGTGTAGTTTGTGGCGGCGTAGACGTTCAGGGTGTATTGCAATGGTTTGTCGGGTTTGGCTGTGGGTCCAGAATAGCTCCCATTTCCTTATGTTTTTCCACTTTTATTTTGATTCTTCTGTTACAACGCCTTCCTTATCTACCTTATATCCCCCCGAGGAGGCCTCTACATAATTTCATGCGGCAGAATTTCGTGCATTTTGAGTGAAAGAAGTGAGACGAAGTTGTAGGAGGAAGAAGAGGCGCGGTAAAGTTGCACATAATGACAAAATGCGCGCCATTTTTTCGTGCCAAGAACGAATAAACGATTTGTTTTTTTAGTTGAGATTTTATTCGAATTCGAATTCCATTAAATTTCAACTGTTGGAAACAATAATTATTTCAACTGTTGGAAATATTTTTTTGGTTAACCAACGACGGTCGATTTAATCTCGACCTTCCCCTAGCAAAACACGCCCACTTTGCAACAGCATTAAGGTATAAACCGCTAACCATCGCGCTCGCGCCTCAAGTTCTCTTTGGCTGCTGATCAACGTTTATATTCGAGCTGTTTCGTTCTGCCTGTGGTGATTTTTCATCACAAGTAGATCGTGGCCTGCGTTAAAGTAATCGTTGCTGGAGCAAGGATCGTCTGCTGAAACGTAATTATTGTCATTGTATGTGTGCATTTTCATACGAAATGTACATGCTTGCTGTTCCATCAATAGGAAAGGTCTCTACAAACCAGGCATTTTACCTCCCAGTTATTGAAGCCAATCTACTGTTTCTAATCACATCATTTGTATAATGCTTTACCCACACTTAGTGTGTGCATGTGCAAACATATGAAACTCATGCAGGAAATTAATGAACGGGCCTTTTTCTGTTGTTTGGGTTTTTTAATTATTTTGAACACACTTCTAATGGTAATCGGAAATTCTCATGTGATGAGGGGCTCTGAACGTTTTGCGGTTCATACCACGGGCCATGCAAAACTTATCATCATTCAATGACATGCAGTGGTTTTCAGCACTGGCTTATTCGGACATTTGAGTGGATCGTTTCAACACACACAACACACATTCACTGGACAGTTTGTTGAAACAAAAGATGACTTGATCAAAAAGGTCTCTCCCAATATGGAGACCCAGTTCCAGGACTCATCATGGCTTGCCGAAAGAGCCATTTTGGCCCCCAAGAACAATGCTGTTCAAGAGATCAACAATTTGCTCCTCCACCAACTTCCCGGTCATGAAAGAAATTATGATTCTCTTGACAAAGTGACAGATGAAGATCAGGCAGTAAACTTCCCAACTGAGTTTCTCAACAGTCTTCAGCCTCAAGGACTCCCAACACACAGGTTGATTCTCAAGGTGGGAGCACCAATCATGCTTCTAAGGAATCTTGATCCACCAAAGCTGTGTAATGGAACACGATTGACAATCCAGCACATGATGCCGCATGTCCTAGAGGCAACCATCCTCTCAGGACAATACAGAGGAGAGAAGGTATTCATTCCAAGGATACCACTTATTCCATCTGACCTTCCATTCTCCTTCAAGAGGATTCTGTTCCCCATCAGGCTATGTTTTGCTATGTCCATCAACAAGGCGCAGGGGCAATAAATGAAGGTTGTAGGCCTGAACTTCACAGAACAAGTGTTTGCCCATGGCCAGCTGTACGTGGGCTGCTCGAGGGTTGGAAAACCAAGCAATCTTTATGTCTTGGCACCAAGTAAGAAAACCAGAAATGTTGTATACCCAGAGGTTTTGAGAAATTGAAAATTGACAAAACGTCATGTAGGAAATGTACTGTGATATTGCTCTAAAATATACATGTTCTTTTCATCATATATTTGTCTTATTCTTATTCAACCCGGGCGAAGCCGGGTGCCTCAGCTAGTCTCTATATATAAAGGAAGAGTGTCTGTGTGTCTGTCTGGATGTCCGCTTATAACTCAAGAACTACACATCGGAGAAAAGTTTTAGACACAGATTCGGAATCAGCATAAAATTCCGGTGGTTATAGGCTACTTTTTATTTTAATATCAATGGTTTAAAAAACCGGGCCAGCTGCAATTCCATGGTGTAGTTTGTGGCGGCGCTATTGCCCCTTTCCGATCCCATGACGCATTGCGGTTCCGATTCGCGATAAGGTCTATGCACTATCACAGACACTTTTCCACCTTTTCCATACCTTTTAATCAGATTTACCTTATCGTCCATCGTAACCACATTATGCTTGGAAACACTAGCATTATCCTTCTTCGGACCCATGGCTAACACAGACACAGTAAAGGAATACTGTACGTCGCCTCTGTTTTGAATGAGAATCAGCGGGTGCGCATACGTACAGTATACTGTACGTACATATTTAAATATTTTTAATGTGCTTTTTATTGTATTTTAATTGTTTTTTAGCTTCTTTTGTTGTTAATTTATGTACTATTTTATTTATTTTAAATATATTTTTAAGGAAAACAAATGTTTTCACGTCCGTAGGAGTGACGTAATGCCGCACATAATGACGTTCGCTGCCCTGTCATGAAAGAAATTATGATTCTCTTGCCAAAGTGACATTAAGATCAGGCAGTTGTGGAGGCATATATAATTATTTATATTCTCCCCTCTTGTTAAAATGTGTTTTCCTCTTGAAATGAAGCTTGGAACATTCTTGTTTCGGAGGGGTCAGGAAGAGAGTGACCTATGGGGAATAGAAAAGGTGCTTTATCATTTATTAGATAAGAGCCGTCTGAAAAGGCCCTTAGAATTCTCCAAGATGGGAACGAGACTGTTCCACTGTCTGGGCCGAGAGAGTCTGTGCAGAGTCTTAATTTCCATACCATATATGGAAGTGAACATTTCATGATGTAAGGAAAATGGGACTTAGAGAAGAGAGAACTGCGCTGAACCCAGGGAGAATGGAGGAAGATCTGCTTCTTGGAGGAGATTGGAGCCTTTGGCACAACCGTCGGAACGATGCTTTGTTTAAAGTTCAGATTCGTTCTTAGTTAGTCAATGTCTTGAATTAGTAAATACTGCCCTACCCTTTTAAAGTCTTAATAAACCGAACAAGGAACAAAAGTGGAGTCTTCCTTTATTGTAGCTTTAGGAACTCTTCCACAAGTTGGTGACCAAATACGGGGATCGACTGTGCAGGAAGAGAAGAACAGAAGGGTAAGTATCCCGTTTTTGTCATCTGTACAGTACGATAAAGAACCTGTTTATAAGAGCAGTCATATTGTTTAAAACTTCCCTAAGTCTTTATGGAAATGGATAAAAGGAGCGACTTTTTTTTTCGCTTCTCACGGACAGAATGGCGATTTTTTTTTTCTCAACGAATATGTGAACGTTTTAATTTCTGGCAATAAAGAACAATTTTTTTTCGGTAAATATATACGAATTTGATCATGAAAGGGGTGGCTTTTTGCGTATGCCAGAGACCACTATCCATTCTTCTCCTCTGTCCCTCTCGCTCTCTCTCTCTCCTCTCCTTCATCCCTTATTTCACTCATCCCTCATACACCCTAACAATCACCCCACCACCCCCCCCCCCCCCACCACCACCTCACCATCACCACCACCCCCCACCACTGCCACTGCCCCACCACCGAAGGTTGATGGAGGTTATGTTTCCACCCCTGTTTGTCTGTCCGTTTGTGAACAAAATATCTCAAAGTCGTGGACGGATTCGGACGAGATTTGGCAGAGATGTAGTGTCTGTGACAAGGACGAAATGATTAGATTTTGGTGAAGTTCTCAATAAGAATGGCACAGCATGCTTTTATGAGTGTAATAGGATCGTACATCCCAAAAGCACGAGTGCAGCATGTCACCCCATCTCCCTCCCGCCTTTTTGGGTCTCTCAGTTGCCTCTCTCCCCTCACTCTCGGTCTTGTTTTGTTCCCTCATTATTTTATTCATGTTTGGATTTTGACATGTTTTCCTGTTGACAAATTGCGTATAGGATCGGAGATGTTTTTTTCTCTCAAATGTACACGGGCGAGCGGGGACATGACATGTACACAGTACGCACGGGCGGAGCACACAGCATATTACAAAGCGTACGCGAGCACCATTGTACTTGTTTTGTGGCGTATTTGTTGAGCACAAGTACACGTACATGGTACGTGCCATGCGGCACGACTGAAGTAGGGTCATCGTGAGTTAAATTGAGGCATTCTGAAACATTTTAGACTTTTATGATTTTTTTAACAAGGTGAAATGGTATTGGGATTTGTGTGCTGGATTGAGTCGTCTTGTGTTTCACAGGCAGGATAAAATAAATGCTCGGGATGATGTGTGATTCGCATGCTCCAGGATGCAGCACATCGGCTAGCTGTGTATCCTCTGAGCTGTGCGGCTGTGTTCAGTGCGCTCCATTTAAATCTGTGCAGCTTGCGGTTTGACGCGGGGCACAGGTGGTTCCGTGCCAGGTAAGATAATACGTGAGACACTGTAGCAATCGCTCGGTGGGAGTGGAGTGTGGGGTCGGCTGAGGGACTCAGCATCATGCCGAAAGATAGGTGCAGGACGCACACCAGGGGTCATGGCACACATGTACTAGGGTGTTTGGCTGGCACGACATGTGCTGAGTACATACGTGTGTTGAGCTGAATAAGATTCGTTGCGCTCTGATCAAGGCGAAGTGGAAGGACTAGGCGATTGGTTGTGATGTAACACACACACGCACACACGCGGCTGTCTTGAATAGTGAATATAACGTCCCAGGGGAAGTTGAACGCGGAGATCTGAACCATTTGGTAAGCTCTTAAATGGAATATCGATTACATACAGATCTGTGAAATGGCTGTCAATGTCTGAGAGATATAGAGTTTCTTCTTCTTTAAACAAAGGTGTATTGGAATTGCTGTTCGTAATATTTGCTTAACATTCAGTTTGTACCAAAATATTGTTACGGACACGGCTTAAGATGTTATGATGGGCCGAGCGGAATGGCCGCCGTGTTCGCACAGTTTACCCGATTACCCCCAACTCACCCGATTCCACTCGAACGTTGGCCAAATCGCGCTACGCTAAATCAATGAAGGAAAGGACACAACGACTGGGATAAATGACACGACGCAAGGGGTACAGTTCTCAAGACCTCCGGAGGAGGATATAATTAGTGGGGGAGAAAAGGGGTAGATTACAAGGCAATGAGGTAAAGACACAGAAGAGATAGGCACTTAGACCCAATCTTATCTATCCCAGACAGACCACAGACAAACGGAACAAGACTGACTTACACAGGGATTGATGGCAGGGAAGGACAGGCAGTCGATAGCACAAGGTGCACCTTGGCTCAGGGGCAGAATCAAACACGGTCCGGTCCAGAGATGCGGGGAGGTATTGCAGCGCTCGGAGGTGGCGTCCTTCTCTCTCCCAGCTCAGGGCGCATCTGACGTCACCTCCCTCTTCCTGCGCATGCTCAGCGGGGAGTGACACGCCCTCAGCTCATTGGCTCCGCCCCAGATGGGATCGGTCCGCCGCTTCTATTGGGTGCGGGGGGTTACCGGGCTCCGCCCTTGACGAGGAGCTGACAGCGAGCCCCTACTTGGTAACCCCGTCGAGCACATGCTCGATGGCGGCTCGTTGGAAAGGCATGGTGCCCTCCCAACACCCCCCACCAACCAAGCCGGAGTGAGGACGCACACTCCCCGCGCCGCCGCCGCTGTTGTTGTTGTTGCTGTTGCTGTTGTTGTTGTTGTTGTACCATGAGGAAGAGCTGCGGGGAGGTATTGGGAGGTCCTAAACTTCCTAACGGTGCCATACAATCACATTCTGGTGCAACGAAGAGTCAGAATTAATGGAAACGAGTCCTTAACTGACATAGACTAAGAATAACTAGCAAGATGTCCTATAGTTGTCTACGTGAGATGCGGTGGACCTGGATGCGACATTTAATGGGGGAAATAGGGGGAGGTCGGGTCTACAGAGTGTTGTTTACAGAAAATGGGACTAGGGAATGGGGGATTGGGGATAGTTGGGAAGTATGGAGGAAATAGGGGAATATTTACAAGCGGATATGGATGGAGGCCAATCTCATATCCGCAACATTGCACCCTTCTCTACCTCGGGGCGTCCCGACCCGATAAATTTTTACCTACGTTAGTGTGGCACTCAGATGTAGTTCCCTCTACTATTAACTCAACCCTGAGTGCGACAGTTTTACAGATGTTCACAAATGAGTAAATATGTCCCCCTGCGACGTTGCACCCTTCTCCTAACAGAAACACACCCACAGGATAACCGAATCGCGGAAAGCATTCTCAAACTAAACATACAGCCGGTAGGGAGCATTATTTACACAAGACTGATATTTACACTACGATCCAGGACCTGTTCTTTGAGGAACACATGCAGATGTTATGCATAGAGAGAGAGAGCACGCATGCCAGCATCGATACACCAACCCACGAGTGCCCTCTGGCCCTACGGCCTTTAATACTGTGCAGAGCACCCCATCCAAGCACCAAAAGCACCACCCCATACACACAGTCAGCACCATCCGGTGCACCAATAACGTGTTCATAAGAATGCACAATTAAGTGTCCATGGTCACCGGTGGTGTCGCAGCCGGCCGATGTTCTGCCGCTGGTCTTGCCTTCATGGAGTGCACTTGGCCTTCTGGCTTCTGTAGAAATAAAGAAAGGCGCCAACCGCGTCCATTTCTAAATTGTGGCCGTCAGGGGGCCAACTAAAAGTGGTTCACCTGTATGGCATAGGTGCCAAGTTGACCCAGAGGTCCATCCACGGTGGTGCTTGACCGCAAAAGAACTGCGGTCCATTGTGGGCGGCCACAAAAATTGCGGTCCATATGGTGTATCGATCCAGGCAGCAAGCAGCGGAAGTACAGGCCCACAACTGCAGAGCCAGCACCTCTCTCTCCTCTCTCTCTGCCCCAAAGCCAGATCCTCGGAGGTGGGAGACAAAAGAAAACAAGTGAGTAAGGTAGTAAGGGCGCAAAAGTGCACGCAATATTAGGTAATGCACACTAGGGGCACATGGGAACCAGGTGAGACAGGTGCGTTCCTACCGTACGCCCCCCCCCCCCCACCAGGTAACCTACATTGCCCCTCCCTTACCCCTTACTGTATCCACAAAACACAACACTACCCATAAACATCTACTTTACACATCAACAAACGTCCCTACTGTCTTCCCCGTTCCTCCCATAAACCAAATTCGTCTTCTCTCCCTCCTAACCAATCAAATTTGCCATTTCCAACTCTCATCAAAATTTGCCATCTCCAACTCAACATCAAAATTTGCCATCACCAATTCATCATCAGTCCCTCCTAAGGAGGGAGAGATGGAATCACCCCAATGTCTCATCCACGTCGTGATGCGTCTCACAAATCCACACAGCAATTCTCCTTTCCTGCAACACAGAACAAAGGAACACAGGTGTGGAGCCATCATCACCACCTCAGGTAAGTGGCTGCGTATGGTGCGACAGGTTCATCAATCCTAACTATTTCCTAAATGACTAACAACTTTACATTACCCGGGGTCTTTCCCTGCCAATCCATTGGCCAACTTACACTATGGGTTCTAAAAACCAATTCCCATTGACCAAACTGTGGTGCTTCTCAAGTTGGGGTCTCACTCCCCCGATTCATCACTCGGTGCCCCCGCACAATTTCTGGGCTGTGACGTGTAGCTCTCCCAGCAGGTCTACCCACCTGCACACCTCCACCACTGTAGTTGCCACCCGAGCTTACCTGCTCCTCACCCTAACCTAACTAACTGGGGAAGGCCCTCTCGCACTCTCACCCCCTCAGTGCCCTCTCTGGCACGGGTTGCCCGATCCACACCCGGGATCCTCAGGCACCCACTGACACTAACGGCTCCCAGAGCCCACCTGCGGCCTCACCTGGCCGACATCCTCACAGTGGTGGAGTGCCCAAACCAACTACACACACTAACAGGCTACACGCCCAGCCATTTCCACAACACTAATGCACCCATCCACAATACCATTCTGCAACCGCACCACAGCTGCCAATATCCAACCACAATTTACCTATACCTTCTAACTATTCTTTAAACTACCCTCCCCGGGTACTCGTGAAAAGGGGTCCACTCTTCCCCCATCCACACCTTCGCACGATGCACACCACTCCGTACCACTTACTCCATGTATTCCACACACCTGTACTTGCACACCTGTGCTCTCATACTTGGTGCCGCCTGCACCCTTCTCTCCCCCAAGCGCATTCGCGCTGATCCACAACACTCACAACTCATACACTGCTCCACACACCTGTCCAGTTCTCACACAGCATCATCTCATCTAACTACTCCCCTCTGAACCTTGCGCTTCCCAGTCGTCCCTTTAAACTATTGCGCTCCCTCGTCATTATCATCCACTCTAATCTACCTGCGTCCCCACTACAGGTATCAGTCACTATCTAAACCTTAACGTTACCTAATGTCATCTTCGCTAGATCCCTACACACAATATCCTAACCCACCCGGGCTAGTTTTCACTGCCATGCACCCCATAATCTATAGCGCATTTGCCCCACTTCTGTGGGGGGATGGTGGACTGCCCATCCCACCAGATCGGGGAGGTCCCACTATCAATTTGGCACACCAAATTTCAACAAATCAAAAATTTGCCAATCACTACCCATCATCTGCCAATCATTACTGCCAATCCTTTGCCAATCATCAAATTTTGTTTTTCTAATTTCGGGGCCAAAACACTATCCTCGTCATTACAGTCTACTTATTAGATCCTCTCGGTGCGCCAATTCCCTTCTAAAGCTCGGCTTCGTACAGCCGAGCAATGAATGCTGGTTGTTTTGTGCCAGCGGCTGGATGCGTCCGGCACTCGGTGCAGGGACGGGGGCTTACCCGGGCCGATATCCCACGCACCACCCCGGCGTGGAGCCATCCAATGTCCCGATCTCGACCTGCCGGCACGTCTCAACAAAAAGTGGTCGCCATGATGACCCTTCCTATCGGGCTGCCCGCTCCGCCTAGTGGAGCACGGACGCGGCCGTTCAAAGCGAGGCCCAGCGTGGATCGCGTACGGCGGTTCTTTCGAAACCGCCGTGGTTCGGATCCCCGCTGGTCCTCGCGGCACGCGAAGCTGCCCGACGCGCACCGAGGGCCCGATTCGGCTATAAGTCGTTCTAACCTCTAACCCGGTTACCGTCGATGCCTCACCTGCATGCTCACACGCATACGCTACCCCTTTCTTGCCCATACATCCAGCTGTTCCCATGCTCCTCGTCGTACCTTCTCTAACACACCCAGGTACACTCATTCCGCTCACAGACCTGGTCACACACCTGACCACTGAACACCTTGGCACACATTCGTCGCTCGCACACCTCACCAACACACCTCCTCGCGCCCCTTCCTCGGTCACCTCCTCTGTGACAATTACAGGTGTGCTCTCACTCGCACACCCAACCACGTGCCTCACTACCAATTCCAGCGTGCATTCCCACACACGCTCTACCATTCCAGGTGTGCTTCCTTTCTCACCTGTCACAACCAACTCACGCTCCGTGTCATTCTTACTACTCTCACCTCCACTCTTGACAACGCACTCACCCTTACTCTCGACAGCGCACTCTTTCCTCATGCACCCGTCCGTTACACATCTTTCTCGCGCACACTCTCCCGTTACATCCTCTGTAACACTCACCACAGGCGTGCATTCTTCCTTACTTTTGACAGCGCACTCTTTCCCCATGCACCTGTCCATCACACATCTTTCTCGCGCACACTCTCCCGTTACATCCTCTGTAACACTCACCACAGGCGTGCATTCTCCCTTTACATCCTCCGTAACACTCCTCACTACGCGCTTCCATGTGCTCCCTCGCACACGCGCTACGACCGACTCACTCTCGACAGCACCCTCACTCCTTGGCACGCACTTTTTCCTCACACACCCCAGAGTCGGACTTTCTCGCACACCTCCTTTTTCGCACACCAGACCTGTCGCACACTTCACCAACGGCCTCTCACGAACACCCGGGTCCATCTCGACCCCCAAGCTTATTAAATCACCTGGCGCATCATACGCACGACTATATTGGTCACCACTTACACCGGGTCCTCTTTCTCTTCGCTTCTCCTCCATCACCTGCGAATTCCTCATCCGGTTAATGAGCACATCATCACGATCCGAACACAGACTTTGGACCAATTCTTTTACTTCCTCCTTTATCTCTTTCTTATCCTCTCTCCGTCGCTTCTTAATTTCGCTCACCCCTTCTTCCACTTCTTCTAATTTCTGCTTCACCTCCTTCATCTCCTCGTGCACCCCCTTAAGTTCTTCCTCTAACTCCACCTTATTTTTTTCTATGTGCTCCCGCACCTCCCGCTCTTTAACCTCCATCACCTCTACCACCTTGTTCATTTTCCTCGTCAGGTCCTCATGTACCGTCTGACACTCTTTTTTAATTACCCCTACGTCCTTTTTCATCTCCTTCTGTGTCGATTTTAAACCCTCTATTACCGCTGTGTTCTTCTTTACCTGGTCCCCCAACTCCTTTTGTCCCACTGTCAGTTGTTCTACTCCCAGCGTCAACTCCTCTATACCACCTTGAATTTTACAGTCCCCTTTCTCACCTCCTTCTCCATGCGCTCCTTACAATGCCTCACCTCCTCGCGCACTCCTCCGACCTCCTCACTCACACCTCTTCTGATCTCCTCTCCCATCACTTGCATCTCCTGCCCAGATGCCACCCTCATCTGCTCCATTTCCTCCCTGTGAGCATCCAATTTAGTTTCTACCCCCATTCTGACCCCCTCTATCTGCTGCCCCATTTGTTTAACTTCCCTTTCCGCTTGGTCCCTCATGTCCCTCAATTTGCCTTCCATACTGTTTTCTAACCCCTTTTTCATCCCTTCCATTTGATTCTCCTGAACGGCCATTCTGTTTTCTACCCCCATTAACCCCTCCTGTATTTCCCCTAATCTATTGTCTAATCCCTCTATTCTACTCCCTAACCCTCCGATCTGGGCCCCCATCCTTTGTTCTAACCGTTGGCTATTGGCCCCCATGTCCTCCCTCAATTTCTCGCTATTGGACCCCATTACCCCCATTTGCTCCTCCAATCGCTCACCCTGAGCATCCATCCGGTTCCCCATTCCTAAAATTTGGTTTCTCATCCCCCTGTTCTCTTCCCTCTCCTCATCCGCCTTGACCATGAAGGCCTGCATCTGCTGCATGAATAGGCCCCAGTTCATTGGTGCTGCGGCCGCTGCTACGGTCACGGGCGCGGCAAAATTTGGTGCCGCTACACCCACGTGCGCGAGGACGCCACTTTGCGCGCCTGAAGCCTCGTGCGCGAGGACGCCATTTTGCGAACCTGCCGCCCTCACTGCTTCGCTCTCCTCTTGTCCCTCAATTTGGTCCTGGATCGACCCTGCCTCACTCTCCTCTACCGGAACCCAGCCGTCTTGATCTGCCATAGCGCGACTTTCAAAATTCGGGTTTTTATTTTACAACAAAACAAATTTCGGTTACTTGTAATTTTGAGCGCGTTAAGCGCGCTTCGGGTCCGATCTCACTCCTCGACACCAATTGTTACGGACACGGCTTAAGATGTTATGATGGGCCGAGCGGAATGGCCGCCGTGTTCGCACAGTTTACCCGATTACCCCCAACTCACCCGATTCCACTCGAACGTTGGCCAAATCGCGCTACGCTAAATCAATGAAGGAAAGGACACAACGACTGGGATAAATGACACGACGCAAGGGGTACAGTTCTCAAGACCTCCGGAGGAGGATATAATTAGTGGGGGAGAAAAGGGGTAGATTACAAGGCAATGAGGTAAAGACACAGAAGAGATAGGCACTTAGACACAATCTTATCTATCCCAGACAGACCACAGACAAACGGAACAAGACTGACTTACACAGGGATTGATGGCAGGGAAGGACAGGCAGTCGATAGCACAAGGTGCACCTTGGCTCAGGGGCAGAATCAAACACGGTCCGGTCCAGAGATGCGGGGAGGTATTGCAGCGCTCGGAGGTGGCGTCCTTCTCTCTCCCAGCTCAGGGCGCATCTGACGTCACCTCCCTCTTCCTGCGCATGCTCAGCGGGGAGTGACACGCCCTCGGCTCGTTGGCTCCGCCCCAGATGGGATCGGTCCGCCGCTTCTATTGGGTGCGGGGGGTTACCGGGCTCCGCCCTTGACGAGCAGCTGACAGCGAGCCCCTACTTGGTAACCCCGTCGAGCACATGCTCGATGGCGGCTCGTTGGAAAGGCATGGTGCCCTCCCAACACCCCCCACCAACCAAGCCGGAGTGAGGACGCACACTCCCCGCGCCGCCGCCGCCGCTGTTGTTGTTGTTGCTGTTGCTGTTGTTGTTGTACCATGAGGAAGAGCTGCAGGGAGGTATTGGGAGGTCCTAAACTTCCTAACGGTGCCATACAATCACATTCTGGTGCAACGAAGAGTCAGAATTAATGGAAACGAGTCCTTAACTGACATAGACTAAGAATAACTAGCAAGATGTCCTATAGTTGTCTACGTGAGATGCGGTGGACCTGGATGCGACATTTAATGGGGGAAATAGGGGGAGGTCGGGTCTAGAGTGTTGTTTACAGAAAATGGGACTAGGGAATGGGGGATTGGGGATAGTTGGGAAGTATGGAGGAAATAGGGGAATATTTACAAGCGGATATGGATGGAGGCCAATCTCATATCCGCAACAATATGTTTGTCCTTCTTAAGAATTCTCAAGTTTGTTGTTTTTGACACCTCATTGAGGAGTGGGGTTGCAACCTCTTTCGGAGACTGTAAATACCATTTAGTTCTTATTAAACTCCTAATATTTGCAGGAACGTACATTACCAAACCAAAGTACTTGGTGGGATATCATTATTGGGCAGACCATTGGGCAACTGGGTTGCCTTCAGTGGTTGCTAAAGTCGAATTTGTGATATAATGACCAGACAAGATTGAAAAATGTCAGATATGATCCAGAGGCAGAATGGTGATTTGTCAATTGACAAAAGGTATAGGTCAAAGGTTACGACCAATGATCATATATCTCCATCAGTGGATGGAACTGTTCTGGCAACATTGGGAAACGGCTTATGTATAGAGTTATCTGATTGATTAATGAGATTTATTGTTGAATATTGATGAATTGATTTAATTGACTAAATTGATTGATTGATTGATGAAGGTGAAGTCTCCAGAAAGAAGTTTTGAGATATTTGTGAGACATTAATGTGAAGACAACCTTGGAAAAGAGCAAGGTGTTGAGTCTATATATAGATATATGTGCGGTTACTATTCTGTGTGATTTCCCCTCCAACAGCACGGGATATCTGCGGATTCACCCATTTCATACTGATCCATTTGACCCAACTACAACACCGATCGGTGCGGTTGGGGTGTGGGAAAGCCACAGGACAGGGAGACTCTCTGGCAATCACTTGAAGTCATCAATTGCAAAGGTGGAGAGACACTTCCTGGGAGACTACGGAGTCGAGCTTATAGGAAATAAGCTAGGAAATCGCGCATTCAACATTACTCTGTATATGTTGGAACAAATTTCAGTGATTTCTTGCAGTACACACAGTCGATAGTGGGTGCAGGTGTAATCTAAAGTGTAGTCTTGGTAGTTATCTGGTACATTGAGTGCATATAGAGTGTTACTCACACACAGGTGAAATGGGGAATGGAGTCTCCAAAGAGAAGCAAGGTCAATTGGACTTGTCCCACAGAGGTGCTTGTATTAACTACATGCATCAGCGATGTGGTGCAGAGTCACTTAAAGATGTGGAATCCTGGCATGAATGGACGAAAGGACGAAAACAGGAATTCCCCATGGATGGCACTTTTGACAGGAACACATTGGAAACACTCAGAGAAGAAATAGAAGCACGAGGGAGACAGAAGTTGGAAGTGGATTGGAAACCATTTTATTACTGGGACGTTGAGTCTAGGGAGAGGGAGACCAGAACAAAACTGGGGGGTTTGAAAAAGGAGGTGAAGCAGATACAACACAGGTTGGGCAAGGCATTGCAGAGTAGTATGCCATCAATCAAAACAGATCCACTTCAATTCGCGGAGGAGCTGCGAGTGATTGTGGAAACTCAGTTGCCCACTGCAAGAGACATGGAAATACTTTTGAAGTGGTTAATTCCCAATACCACCACTTTGAGGGACTTAATGCGTGAGGCAAACTGGGTCAATGCGGCAGATGGACAGTTGGACATGCCCACGGAGGCTAAGACAGTACAGATGAATAGATTGATCGAGGCCATAAGAAAATTGCCACCTGTGACGGATTGGAACAAAGTGGTTCCATGCAAGCAGAAACCAGGCGAAGATGCTAGCGATTATTTGGACAGATTGCGAGATGTTTTCCGACTATATTCGGGAATAGACCGGGCATTGGAAAAGAAGATGTCCGTATGTCAATAAAACACGATTTCGCAAGGGAAAACCAAGATTAAGGGTACCAGTGTTTACCGGTACCTCAAATAACGATTAGGCCTTCATTGCTGCAGATTCCGAATGATGACTGGCCTCAACAGATTAAATCATTAAACCAACATGAATAACTGTTGACGCTTCTTGTGTCTGAAAAGTCTGAGAAGTTTTCGGAGCAAGCATGACTTTTGCTTTTTGCTTGGTAGCGACTTAATAATTAATTGATCAGATGCCAAAACTGGATATTTTTGGA
This sequence comes from Myxine glutinosa, assembly GCF_964187855.1. NCBI lineage: Eukaryota > Metazoa > Chordata > Myxini > Myxiniformes > Myxinidae > Myxine > Myxine glutinosa. The sequence continues at coordinate 149,854,329 of NC_136261.1, read as the reverse complement.
ACATGAATTAAAAGATCCAGAGTTAGAGTTCATTCTGGAAGCTTCATATTTGTAAATTATAAATGTGGTTTTAGGGAGCATTTTGGGCAAAACATATTTTTTATAAAAATGTGGAACATTGCTTTGCAAGTTTTTGGATGCCAAGTGACAATCATCACATGATTAGAACGTGGGCATTTTGGACTATTCTTTTGCATGATTGATAGGTCAGTGGTCGACTGACATGTAAATGGATGTATTGTCAAATTTGGATACATTATTGTAGGAACCAAAGGGTAATTTCAATGAGACGTTATAGGGGTTTCTGAAAATAAACGTTTTGTCTATTTGTGTGATTAGCGTTAAAACATTAAGGGACAAATTTTACGAAATAAATAAATAAAAATTTGACACACATCTTGCTCTGTTAATAATGGTTCCAACGTAAACACATATACATAATGCTTGGGTTTGTGTATGTTTGAGTGTCAATGTTTTTGTTTTTTGTGTGTCAATCTTACAAGGTCGTTGAAACCGACAATGTACTTGTCTGGAGATAGATAGTTTCATGTGGATGGGATCAAATATCCAGAGAATTCATAAATTAAAATAGAAATATAATTTGATTATGAACATTATCTCTTTTGTCAAGGGAGATGGAATATACAGATTTGATGTGCTGGGTTATGAGCAGCCATTAATTAATAGTAAAATTGTGAGGAGTTTTGGGATTCCGTTGTTAATAGAATTTATATGAGAATAAAAGCTATTTATGGATATGAGCTTCATAAAAAAATGATGAGGGAGTACAAAATTAGCCAAATTTGGAAGAGGTCTTATACTGACTTCCCAGAGTACTCTGCTCATGGATTTTGACACATATAAACTGGGCTTTTATCAGCATATAAATTGTGCTGTATGTATGGATATGTCTTAGGCATAGATGATATGGGCAGATAGTAAAGAAAATTTTGCTGAATTGAACTATTGTAAGTTTTAAAACGGAATGCATTGTGCATCTTAAACCCAAGGGGCAGACATGAACGCGCTGTTACGTTATTTAACCTCGGAGCACGATGTTACGTGTACCTGCAACATATTTTGTTAATCTGGCACACCTATATTGGCATACAGGTGTTAGTAGTATTCACTAGGTGCATAAAATGGATGAGCAACAGTTAAGGGGGCGTAAAACCACTTATTTGGATATTTTCTACAAAAAATAGGAGTTTCCATAAGTGGTAGCTGTACACATGGGATTTATCAAATTAAGTTATGGAGTCTAAACAAAGTTACTGGTAAACAGAAAGGGAATGAATAGTAAATAAATTGTTCAATGCTGGGTAAATTAAATGAGATATTACAAAGACTTATAAGAACTATTGTTCTTCCTTATAGCAATAGAAAGAAAATTAGATCTGTTTATAAAATGAATTTGTTGACCCTTTGAAGTTAATTCTTTGAATTGATTGTTTCACTAGTATTTTGAGTTCACATTGGAAATAGTTTGGTAGAGCTTTGGTTAAAACCTTTGGTTGTGGTATTTTGGAACGAATTGACAGACCATAGGACATAGGTAGTTGCTAAGAATAGAAACAAATATGGACTCTGGGAGATAGGGGGATCAGGATAAGGCAAATAATCAGATTTATGTTACATATTAAGGGATGTGTCTTTATTTACCTTTTAGGAAGCTTGTTAGTTTGGTATATAATGTTGAATGTCATTGACATATAATTATGTTATAGGTATGAACATATACAAGGGGTAGCTCACATGTTTTACAGATGGATACAGGTGGGACAAAGGGAAAGACCTTATCAAGACAAGCCGACAAATCAGGGGAAAACAGAGACTTCTACTTCAGATACTCCTTGAAAATGGTGATATTTATCCTAGGAATGAGTTCTCTAGTGATGGGGACTCTGTGTTGCATGCATTATTTCGGGGGTAATGAGAGAACAAAACGCAACATTGGTGGCCGACATACAAATATATGATTATGCAGTACGACATAAGCAAAGGAGAAGTTTAATGGAAGATAGGGACACACCTTTAGAACCCGATGGATTACACGGGATTAATACCTTTTTTTACGTTTAGCCCACACAAGGGCTGATATAGCAAATGAAAGTAATTGTTGGATATGCACACAAATGCCGCATTCTAGTGAGAACGGAGTACCGTTGGAGGCAGTTCCTTTTGGTTGGGATGAATTATGTAGTCGCTTCCCAAAGAGGTTGGTAAAGAGCTTCTATGTTTCATCCGACATCGAACCAAAGAGAATAATAAGTTTATGGGAAACTCCACCTGCCACCATTATAGTTACGAGTTGGGCTATATAAGATTGCTTGTCCCAGTAAGGGACACTAGCTTAAAGATGATATCTTTGTATTGGGAAGGAACTTGGACAACAGATACTACATGGACCTATAATAATACATATTTTATATGTGGACACGAGGCGTATGCGTATCTCCCACTGACATGGTCAGGATCATGCTTTCTTGGTTTTGTACTTCCACACATGCGCTTGTTAACGAAGTCACCAATGCGTATCCTGCATTCTAGGCAAAAACGAACGGTTAGTATGGGAGAATGGGTTGGAATGGTAGTATTTCCATTTTATGGAACCTGGAAGGCAGGCCATGAGCTACGGCAAATGGCATTGGCTATAGAAACATTGGCAAATAAAACAGCTAGTGGATTGACAAACCTTACAAGTGAGCTGGCAGTGACAAGAACCATGGCATTACAAAATCGTATGGCATTAGATATGCTGTTAGCGGAAAAAGGAGGTACATGCGCAGTGATTGGTACAGATTGTTGTACATATATACCTGATAATTCGGGAGACATTTATAACATAGCCGATACAATAAGACAAGAGGGAGCAAGCTATCACGATTATGTAAAAGGGGGGTGCTTTTGCATGGTTGGAAAATACATTCGGAGGAGTGGCAGCTAAGATACTCCAATACTTGTTTGTTGGATTAGTTGTTATATTGGCAATAGTTTTAGTGGTGGCTTGCTTGAAAACCTTAGTGACGGTGGGTTTGAATAAGATAACAAATAACACTATGATAGTGCATGAAGCACCACGTGAAGAAATAAATGAAGCAACAAATGAGGATATACATGTGGAACCACAAGAGGAAGACTTTTATGGCGACATAAATGTTGAGATTAAAAGATTGAATCAAGTAATGTTGCAAATGAATACAGTAGAGCTAAGATAAGGGCATAACAAACCATTGTGAATTGTGTAGTGAACTCATATCACCATAAGTTACACTATTAAAAGAAAAAGTGGGGAGGACTATGCTAATAATACATTATGCATAGTTTGCTGTTTGCAAGATTTGTTGGGAATTAGATATTCCTGTTTGTGATTTTACTTATATACACTCAACTAATAATGCATTTATTTTCGTTGAAGTAGTGTTAAAATAACTGCATGAGTTTAATTTTTGAATTATATAAACCTAAAAGCAATTGTGGATGTTATTCTTAGTTTAGTAGTATAAAACACATACCTGATTTGAATATTATTCATGTGACGCTGTTATAAGATATACATGATTAGTTAAAATATAGTGATTTCATGTTACAATGTATCCCATCTGATTCAATCTGTGTGGCGGGCAGATATAAATGTGGCTGAGTAAAAGCAAAAGACCAGGTCCCATTTCAAATGGAGTGATGACGACATCTGGAAAGAGGTTCGAAAAAGAAAATTTGTGGCTAAAATGAAGTTAATTTTGGCATACACCCTCCTTCTCAAAGAATGGTGAAGACATACTCCTTTGTAAGATTGGAGATGGATGTTTACCTTCACCAAGGGAGATTTATGTGACCATTGGCCTGGATCACACTGCTACATATGAAAAAAGGGCGATCACCTACTTTGTTCACCTACATTCAACACGTCAGCAATTGCAGGACGACAACATTTTACCTGCAACTTCCACGGGATGCGGTGACGTGCGTTATTACTTCACAAACTTCTGGGGAGCCAGCATGGAGCTACAAGCGAACGGCTGTGCCTTTTCTTCACAACAGCTGTGCACGATTCTGCTGGTTGTTCCTGGTAAGGACCATGGATAACTTGAACGCCATGGTCCCAACATCATTGTGGATGCATCCGGCATCCCTGTTCCACATCTTGCTGGTCAAACCAACATCACATCAATACTTGCTCCATACTCATGAGTGAGGAGGCAAGTTGACGACAAATGGATGAAGGCCTTGTTCAAATCTACTGTGGCTCACAGCAAGAGGGGCAAGAATGTTACATGCAAAGCAGGGTCAGTTTGTGACTCTGCCCAGCTATCACAACAGCAGAAAATCCTACGCAAAATAGTGTAGGTGCCATGAAGACATCAGAAGATAATGTTTCATACTTGAATTTCAAACATGACTGATCAGCTCCTTCTTTTCAATAAAAAAGTCAACATTTGTGTCAAAGCAAACGTATTGCCAAATGTTGCAGATGTTTTATTATTTTAATGGTGAACTGAAATTATTGTGTTTTGGCAAAGGTGAAGTGTTGTATGCTTTGTGTAAATGAAGTGAATTGCATTATTAATATGGAAAGAGAAATGTTTTGTGATCATATTCTTCCAGAATGACGGTGTATGCCTTATGAACGGGAACATTGGATTACCAAATTTGTGGGTCGAATGTTAAATAGGTTGATGTTTAGATTCATGATTAATATAAATAAAAAGAAAAAAATGAGGATTTGTGGAGGCATATATAATTATTTATATTCTCCCCTCTTGTTAAAATGTGTTTTCCTCTTGAAATGAAGCTTGGAACATTCTTGTTTCGGAGGGGTCAGGTAGAGAGTGACCTATGGGGAACAGAAAAGGTGCTTTATCATTTATTAGATAAGAGCCATCTGAAAAGGCCCTTAGAATTCTCCAAGATGGGAACCAGACTGTTCCACTGTCTGGGCCGAGAGAGTCTGTGCGGAGTCTTAAATTCCATACCATATATGGAAGTGAACATTTCATGATAAAAGGAAAATGGGACTTCGAGAAGAGAGAACTGCGCTGAACCCAGGGAGAACGGAGGAAGATCTGCTTCTTGGAGGAGATTGGAGCCTTTGGCACGACCGGCGGAACGATGCTTGGTTTAAAGTTCAGATTCGTTCTTAGTTAGTCAATGTCTTGAATTAGTAAATACTGCCCTACACTTTTAAAGTCTTAATAAACCGAACAAGGAACAAAAGTGGAGTCTTCCTTTATTGTAGCTTTAGGAACTCTTCCACACAGTAAACCTCCCAACTGAGTTTCTCAACAGTCGTCAGCCTCAAGGACTCCCAACACAGGTTGATTCTCAAGGTGGGAGCACCAATCATGCTTCTAAGGAATCTTGATCCACCAAAGCTGTGTAATGGAACACGATTGACAATCCAGCAAATGATGCCGCATGTCCTAGAGGAAACCATCCTCTCTGGACAATACAGAGGAGAGAAAGTATTCATTCCAAGGATACCACTTATTCCACCTGACCTTCCATTCTCCTTCAAGAGGATTCAGTTCCCCATCAGGCTATGTTTTGCTATGTCCATCAACAGGGCACAGGGCAATCAATGAAGGTTGTAGGCCTGAACTTCACAGAACAAGTGTTTGCCCATGGCCAGCTGTACGTGGGCTGCTCGAGGGTTGGAAAACCAAGCAATCTTTATGTCTTGGCACCACGTAAGAAAACCAGAAATGTTGTATACCCAGAGGTTTTGAGAAATTGAAAAAACGTCATTTCGGAAATGTACTGTGATATTGCTCTAAAATATACATGTTCTTTTCATCATATATTTGTATTATTCTTATGCAACCCGGGTGAAGCCGGGTACCTCAGCTAGTATATATATTGTTACGGATCGCGGTTAGATGTTATTTCGACCGAGCGGTGGTGTATTACCGCGACCTAACAGTTATTCCCCGACTAGACCCCGATTCCACCCAGACGTTGACCAAATCGCGCTATGCTAAATCAATGATGGAAAGGACACGACTGGGATAGATGAAACGACGCAAGGGGTACAGTTCTCAAGACCTCCGGAGGAGGGTATAATTAGTGGTGGAGAAAAGGGGTAGATTACAAGGTAGTGAGGTAAAGACACAGAAGAGATAGGCACTTAATTACAGTCTTATCTTATCCCAGACAGACCACAGACAAACGGAACAAGGCTGACTTACACAGGGATTGATGGCAGGGAAGGACAGGTAGTTCGATAGCACAAGGTGCACCTTGGCTCAGGGACAGGATAAAGCACGGTCCAGTCCAGAGATGCGGGGAGGCCTCACAGCGCTCGGAAGGGACGTCTCTCTTGCTTCAAGCTCAGCGCGCATCTGACGTCACTACTCCCTCGGCTGCGCATGCTCAACGGGGAGTCACACGCCCTCGGCTGGTTGGCTCCGCCCCAGATGGGACCGGTCTGCCGCTTCCATTGGGTGCGGGGGTTACCGGGCTCCGCCCTTGACGAGGAGCTGACAAGGAGCCCCTATTTGGTAACCCCGTCGAGCACATGTTCGATGGCGGCTCGTGGGGAAGGCCTCGTGCCCTCCCAACACCCCCTACCAACCAAGCCGGAGTGAGGACGCGCACTCCCTGTGCACGCCGCCGCCGTTGCTGTTGTTGTTGTTGTTTCTGAACCATGAGGAAGAGCTGCGGGGAGGTATTGGGAGGTCCTAAACTTCCTAACGGTGCCATACAATCACATTCTGGTGCAACGAAGGGTCAGAATTAATGGAAACGAATCCTTAACTGACATAGACTAAGAATAACTAGCAAGATGTCCTATAGTTGTCTACGTGAGATGCGGTGGACCTGGATGCGACATTTAATGGGGGGAAATAGGGGGAGGTCGGGTCTACAGAGTGTTGTTTACAGAAAATGGGACTAGGGAATGGGGGATTGGGGATAGTTGGGAAGTATTGAGGAAATAGGGGAATATTTACAAGCGGATATGGATGGATGCAAATCCCATATCCGCAACATTGCACCCTTCTCTACCTCGGGGCGTCCCGACCCGATAAATTTTTACCTACTTTAGTGTGGCACTCAGATGTAGTTCCCTCTACTATTAACTCAACCCTGAGTGCGACAGTTTTACAGATGTTCACAAATGAGTAAATATGTCCCCCTGCGACGTTGCACCCTTCTCCTAACAGAAACACACCCACAGGATAACCGAATCGCGGAAAGCATCCTCAAACTAAACATACAGCCGGTAGGGAGCATCATTTATACAAGACTGATATTTACACTACGATCCAGGACCTGTTCTTTGAGGAACACATGCAGATGTTATGCATAGGGAGAGCACGCATGCCTGCATCGATACACCAACCCACGAGTGCCCTGTGGCCCTACGGCCTTTAATAATGTGCAGAGCACCCCGTCCAAGCACCAAAAGCACCACCCCATTATGCACAGTCAGCACCATCCGGTGCACCAATAAAGTGTTCAATAATAAATGCACAATCAAGTGTCCATGGTCACCGGTGGTGTCGCAGCCGGCCGATGTTCTGCCGCTGGTCTTGCCTTCATGGAGTGCACTTGGCCTTCTGGCTTCTTTAGAAATAAAGAAAGGCGCCAACCGCGTCCATTTCTTAATTGTGGCCGTCAGGGGGCCAACTAAAAGTGGTTCACCTGTATGGCATAGGTGCCACGTTGACCCAGAGGTCCATCCACGGGTGGTGCTTGACCGCAAAAGAACTGCGGTCCATTGTGGGCGGCCACAAAAATTGCGGTCCATATGGTGTATCGATCCAGGCAGCAAGCAGCGGAAGTACAGGCCTACAACTGCGGAGCCAGCACCTCTCTCTCCTCTCTCTCTGCCCCAAAGCCAGATCCTCGGAGGTGGGAGACAAAAGAAGACAAGTGAGTAAGGTGGTAAGGGCGCAAAAGTGCACACAATTCAAGGTAAGTAATGCACACTGGGGGCACATGGGAACCAGGTGAGACAGGTACGTTCCTACCGTACGCCCCCCGCCCCCCACCAGGTAACCTACATTGCCCCTCCCTTACCCCTTACTGTATCCACAAAACACAACACTACCCATAAACATCTACTTTACACATCAACAAACGTCCCTACTGTCTTCCCCGTTCCTCCCATAAACCAAATTCGTCTTCTCTCCCTCCAAACCAATCAAATTTGCTATTTCCAACTCAACATCAAAATCTGCCATCACCAATTCATCATCAGTCCCTCCTAAGGAGGGAGAGATGGAATCACCCCAATGTCTCATCCACGTCGTGATGCGTCTCACAAATCCACACAGCAATTCTCCTTTCCTGCAACACAGAACAAAGGAACACAGGTGTGGAGTCATCATCACCACCTCACGTAAGTGGCTGCGTATGGTGCGACAGGTTCATCAATCCTAACTATTTCCTAAATGACTTTAACAACTTTACATTACCCGGGTTCTTTCCCTGCCAATCCATTGGCCAACTTACACTATGGGTTCTAAAAACCAATTCCCATTGACCAAACTGTGGTGCTTCTCAATTTGGGGTCTCACTCCCCCGATTCAACACTTGGTGCCCCCGCACAATTTCGGTGGCTGGGTCGTGTGACGCTCCCAGCTGTTCCGCCCACCTGCACACCTCCACCACTGTTGTTGCCTACCGAGCTCACCTGCTCCTCACCCTAACCTAACTAACTGGGGAAGGCCCTCTCGCACTCTCACCCCCTCAGTGCCCTCTCTGGCACGGCCTGCCCGATCCACACCCGGGATCCTCAGGCATCCACTGGCACTAACGGCTCCCAGAGCCCACCTGCGGCCTCACCTGGCCGACATCTAACAGTGGCGGAGTGCCCAACCATTCACACTCATACTAACAGGCCACACGATCAGCCAATTTCACCTCACCAATGCACCCATCCACAATACCATTCTGCATCCGCACCACAAATGCCAATATCCAACCACAATTTACCTATACCTTCTAACTATTCTTTAAACTACCCTCCCCGGGTACTCGTGAAAAGGGGTCCACTCTTCCCCCATCCACACCTTCGCACCATGCACACCACTCCGTACCACTTACTCCAACTCTCTCCACACTACTCATTCCAATACTCCATGTATTCCACACACCTGTACTTGCATACCTGTGCTCTCATACTTGGTGCCGCCTGCACCCTTCTCTCCCCCAAGCGCATTCGCGCTGATCCACAACACTCACTACTCATACACTGCTCCACACACCTGTCCAGTTCTCACACAGCATCATCTCATCTAACTACTCCCCTCTGAAACTTGCGCTTCCCAGTCGTCCCTTTAAACTATTGCACTCCCTCATCATTATCATCCACTCTAATCTACCTGCGTCCCCACTACAGGTATCAGTCACTATCTAAACCTTAACGTTACCTAATGTCATCTTCGCTAGATCCCTACACACAATATCCTAACCCACCCGGGCTAGTTTTCACTGCCATACACCCCATAATCTATAGCGCATTTGCCCCATTTATGGGAAGGGTGGCAGGGATGCCACCCTTACTCACCGTCATACGGCGCGAGTGGGACCTTGTGGGACCACTTCGTATGTGAGTCGTTGCCCGCCTGTCGGACCCCGTGCGTCGCCCCTTGCGGGGTCAGCGCGGGGCCGAACCGGCCGGGCCCCCACAGTACATTACCCCCACGGGGCTCCCGTGCCTCCCCTGTCCCTCTAAAAACTACCCCTGCTGGTGTCGATGCATGGGTCACGCTTCCGCAACCCGCTACCCATTCCATACCACCACAACCTTGCTCACTCACACCTCGCACCTCTCCCATCACCGGACCCTCTCGCTCGCACCCTCGCTCCATACCCTCCGGACCAGCCATACACCTCACTCTTGGCCTCTCACGAACATCCGGGTCTATCTCGACCCCCAAGCTTATTAAATCACCTGGCGCATCATACGCACGACCATATTGGTCACCACTTACACCGGGTCCTCTTTCTCTTCGCTTCTCCTCCATCACCTGCGAATCCCTCATCCGGTTAATGAGCACATCATCACGATCCGAACACAGACTTTGGACCAATTCTTTTACTTCCTCCTTTATCTCTTTCTTATCCTCTCTCCGTCGCTTCTTAATTTCGCTCACCCCTTCTTCCACTTCTTCTAATTTCTGCTTCACCTCCTTCATCTCTTCGTGCGCCCCCTTAAGTTCTTCCTCTAACTCCACCTTATTTTTTTCTATATGCTCCCGCACCTCCCGCTCTTTAACCTCCATCACCTCTACCACCTTGTTCATTTTCCTCGTCAGGTCCTCATGTACCGTCTGACACTCTTTTTTAATTACCCCTACGTCCTTTTTCATCTCCTTCTGTGTCGATTTTAAACCCTCTATTACCGCTGTGTTCTTCTTTACCTGGTCCCCCAACTCCTTTTGTCCCACTGTCAGTTGTTCTACTCCCAGTGTCAACTCCTCTATACCACCTTGCAATTTTACAGTCCCCTTTCTCACCTCCTTCTCCATGCGCTCCTTACAGTGCCTCACCTCCTCGCGCACTCCTCCGACCTCCTCACTCACACCTCTTCTGATCTCCTCTCCCATCACTTGCATCTCCTGCCCAGATGCCACCCTCATCTGCTCCATTTCCTCCCTGTGAGCATCCAAATTAGTTTCTACCCCCATTCTGACCCCCTCTATCTGCTGCCCCATTTTTTAAACTTCCCTTTCCGCTTGGTCCCTCATGTCCCTCAATTTGCCTTCCATACTGTTTTCTAACCCCTCTAACCCCTTTTTCATCCCTTCCATTTGATTCTCTTGAGCGGCCATTCTGTTTTCTACCCCCGTTAACCCCTCCTGTATTTCCCCTAATCTATTGTCTAATCCCTCTATTCTACTCCCTAACCCTCCGATCTGGGCCCCCATCCTTTGTTCTAACCGTTCTCCCATTTTGCCCCCCATTCTGCCCCCCAATCACTCACTATCAGCCCTCATTTGCTCACTCTGAGCATCCATCCGGTTCCCCATTACCCCCATCATTCTGCTTTCCATTTCTTCGCTATTCTTGTCCATAAGGGCCTTCATTTGTATAAAAAAAAAGGTTCACATCCACCAACGGCGCTGCTACGGTCGCGGGCGCGGTCGCCGTAGCCATGTGCGAGGCGCCATTTTGCGCGTCCGTAACCTCGTGCGCGAGGACGCCATTTTGCGAACCTGCCGCCCTCACTGCTTCGCTCTCCTCATGTCCCTCAATTTGGTCCTGGATCGACCCTGCCTCACTCTCCTCTACCGGAACCCAGCCGTCTTGATCTGCCATAGCGCGACTTTCAAAATTCGGGTTTTTTGTAAAACAAAATCAAATTTCGGTGTCTTTATAATTTTGACCAAATTTTTTCCTAGATGTTTTTTTAAAAATTTGGTTCGGGCCTCGAATCTCACTCCTCGAAACCAACTGTTACGGATCGCGGTTAGATGTTATTTCGACCGAGCGGTGGTGTATTACCGCGACCTAACAGTTATTCCCCGACTAGACCCCGATTCCACCCAGACGTTGACCAAATCGCGCGATGCTAAATCAATGATGGAAAGGACACAACGACTGGGATAGATGAAACGACGCAAGGGGTACAGTTCTCAAGTCCTCCGGAGGAGGGTATAATTAGTGGTGGAGAAAAGGGGTAGATTACAAGGTAGTGAGGTAAAGACACAGAAGAGATAGGCACTTAATTACAGTCTTATCTTATCCCAGACAGACCACAGACAAATGGAAAAAGGCTGACTTACACAGGGATTGATGGCAGGGAAGGACAGGTAGTTCGATAGCACAAGGTGCACCTTGGCTCGGGGACAGGATAAAGCACGGTCCAGTCCAGAGATGCGGGGAGGCCTCACAGCGCTCGGAAGGGACGTCTCTCTTGCTTCAAGCTCAGCGCGCATCTGACTTTACCACTCCCTCGGCTGCGCATGCTCAACGGGGAGTCACACGCCCTCGGCTGGTTGGCTCCGCCCCAGATGGGACCGGTCTGCCGCTTCCATTGGGTGCGGGGGTTACCGGGCTCCGCCCTTGACGAGGAGCTGACAAGGAGCCCCTATTTGGTAACCCCGTCGAGCACATGTTCGATGGCGGCTCGTGGGGAAGGCCTCGTGCCCTCCCAACACCCCCTACCAACCAAGCCGGAGTGAGGACGCGCACTCCCTGTGCACGCCGCCGCCGTTGCTGTTGTTGTTGTTGTTGTTTCTGAACCGCGAGGAAGAGCTGCGGGGAGGTATTGGGAGGTCCTAAACTTCCTAACGGTGCCATACAATCACATTCTGGTGCAACGAAGGGTCAGAATTAATGGAAACGAATCCTTAACTGACATAGACTAAGAATAACTAGCAAGATGTCCTATAGTTGTCTACGTGAGATGCGGTGGACCTGGATGCGACATTTAATGGGGGGAAATAGGGGGAGGTCGGGTCTACAGAGTGTTGTTTACAGAAAATGGGACTAGGGAATGGGGGATTGGGGATAGTTGGGAAGTATGGAGGAAATAGGGGAATATTTACAAGCGGATATGGATGGAGGCCAATCTCATATCCGCAACAATATGTTTGTCCTTCTTAAGAATTCTCAAGTTTGTTGTTTTTGACACCTCATTGAGGAGTGGGGTTGCAACCTCTTTCGGAGACTGTAAATACCATTTAGTTCTTATTAAACTCCTAATATTTGCAGGAACGTACATTACCAAACCAAAGTACTTGGTGGGATATCATTATTGGGCAGACCATTGGGACTAGGGAAAATGGGACTAGGGAATGGGGGATTGGGGATAGTTGGGAAGTATTGAGGAAATAGGGGAATATTTACAAGCGGATATGGATGGATGCAAATCCCATATCCGCAACAATATATATATATATATATATATATATATATATATATATATATATATATATATATATATATCTATCTATAATTCCAGTAATCTCTGTGTGTGTGTGTGTCTGTCTGTGTGTTTGTTTGTCTGTGACCGCTGTTTCTCGACAACCACGGGGGTCCGATATACTTGAAACTTGCCAGGTATATTGCTGGGGACCCGAGGATGTGCCTTTTCAAGGTTTCATATTAATCGGACAATTACTTACCGAGATATGTCCAAAAAACGCTTCAACCAATCAGAGAGCAGCGAGCTATCACGTGTGCCGAACCGTTAATGCAATGCAAGCGTTAATGCGTTAATGCAAGGCTTTTCGTTTTTTTCCCTCTTCTCTTTCTACTTTTCCTTGCGATTAAATTGCAAACAGCCAAAATACGTTGGCGCTAATTGAATAATTGGCCATTAACACTAAAATAATCGTAACTGCGATATGCCAACTTCCGGACAGTGCAGCCTTCCATGTTGTTGTTGTTTGCAGCAGCTGTTTGCAGCAAGGGAAGGCTTTTCTTTTTCCCCCTCTTCTCTTTCTACTTTTCCTTGCGATTAAATTGCAAAAAACCAAAATACGTTGGCGATAATTGAATAATTGGGCATTATGTTTTACAACTAATAAAAACGAATTTGCGATTCATTCGCTTTCCTGCGCGTTTGTGTACGCGATGGCGATTTCTTTACCAAACTCCGGAAGCCGTTCGCTTTGGACCAAACCATTGCATGTAAATAGAGGGGGGGGTTCTGTGGTCGTTGCGAATGGACCAAACCATTCATGTAAATAGAGGGGGGGGATTGTCACTGTACTCGCAAGCCGTTCGCCGTTCGCTTTGGCGTTGCGAATGGACCAAACCATTTCATGTAAATAGAGGGGGGGGATATAATTTTAGATAGATATATAGTACGGGCATATATATATAATTCCACTAATCTCTGTGTGTGTGTGTGTGTGTGTATGTGTGTATGTCTGTGTGTGTGTTTGTTTGTCTGTGACCGCTGTTTCTCGACAACCACGGGTCCGATATACTTGCAACTTGCCAGGTATATTGCTGGGGACCCGAGGATGTGCCTTTTCAAGGTTTGAAATTAATCGGACAAGTAGTTACCGAGCTATGTCCAAAAAACGATTCAACCAATCAGAGAGCAGCGAGCGATCACGTGTGCCGAACGTGGCGAACAGACTCTGCCTCGGACGGCACATTTGAGAGCGTATTCATTTATTTCACGTTGGCAAACTATGTTGGCGTTAAACTATGTTTTAAAACTAATTAAAACTAATTTGCGATTCTTTCGCTTTCCTGCCCGTTTGTGCACGCTATGGCGATTTCTTTACCAAACTCCGCAAGCCGTTCGCTTTGGACCAAACCATTTCATGTAAATAGAGGGGGGGGATTGTCACCGTACTCGCAAGCCGTTCGCTTTGAACCAAACCATTTCATGTAAATAGAGGGGGGGGGGATTGTCACCGTACTCGCAAGCCGTTCGCTTTGGACCAAACCATTTCATGTAAATAGAGGGGGGGGATTGTCACCGTACTCGCAAGCCGTTCGCTTTGGACCAAACCATTTCATGTAAATAGAGGGGGGGGGGATATAATTTTAGATATATATATAGTACGGGCATGCCCTAGTATATATAATGGGGAGATTAAATCAGACGCGGACATAGCTTCAGGACGTCGATCTTTAATTTGACAAGCTTTCAACCAACAAAGGTCTTCTTCCTAGTCGTCGCCAAGTTCAACTTCCGTTGTTCGAGTTTCGAGAGAGGATCTTGGAGGAACCTATCATTTAAACCTCAGGCATTTAGTTTGGTTTGCCTTTTTGTTGTTGAAGTGTGCAGCGTCACCATGCCTAGAGCAAAAGAGCTCTCTGAGGCCTTCAGAAAGAAGGTTATAGGTGCCTACAAGTCTGGGAAGGGATTTAAAAAGATCTCCAAACAATTTGAAATCAATCATTCGACTGTCCGGAAGATCATCTACAAGTGGAGAAGATTCCAAACAACTGCCAACTTGTTCAGGCCAGGCCGCCCCAGCAAGTTCAGCCCGAGAGCAGACCGCAAGATGCTGAAAGAAGTCTCTAAGAACCCCAGAATGTCATCACGGAACCTGCTCTGCCAAGCTATCTCACCCTCTCTCAACTCTCTTCACCCTCTTTTGCTCAAGCCTCAAGGTCATCTGCCATCTGCTTGGAAATCGGCCAACATTAACGCTTTACACAAAAAAGGTGCAAAAACAGATCCTTGCAACTGCAGACTAATCAGCCTGCTCCCAATAATCAGCAAGGTCATGGAATCCATCATTGCTTCTGACATGAAATCCTTCCTCTTCTCCAATGGCTTGATCTTGGATCATCAATTTGGATTCAGACCAGGTCATTCTACTCTGGACATGCTGCTTCTGCTGTCTAAACAATGGATGGAGGTCCTCAATGCCAAACAGGAAATCAGAGCCATGTCCCTTGACATATCACGTGCCTTCGATATGGTCTGGCACCCCGGTCTGCTCACCAAACTCTCCTCGTATGGTATCCATGGAAACCTCCACGCATGGCTCGCAGACTTCCTTTCTGGTCGCAGTCAGCACGTGGCCCTGAATGGAATTCTCTCATTTCCCCCTTCTTGTTCAGGCTGAAGTTCCTCAAGGCAGTGTTCTGGGCCCTGTGCTTTTTCTGGTCTTCTTCAATAATCTCTCCAACTCTCTGGAAAATCCTCTCCATCTCTTTGCTGATGACTCCACTCTCTGCCACTCCGTACCTCATCCCTCAGATCGTCAGGCAGCAGCCTCTTCACTCTCTGCAGACCTGGACAATATCACAGACTGGTCAAACAAGTGGAACATGTCTTTTAATCCTGACAAATATCACACTCTCACTATGTCTCTCCGAAAAGACCATCTGGACAACCCTCCCCTGAAAAATCCTCTTGAAGAAGTTCTGTCACTCAAGCTTTTGGGTCTCAATATCTGCCATGATGTTTCCTGGGAAAACGACATTTCCAAGCTGGCCTCCAAAGCCAGTCGCCGACTGGGCATCCTCCGTCATGCGAAGTCCTTTCTGAGCACACCTGAGCTCCTCACCACATACAAAGCTTTCATCCGCAGCTCAATGTAATACTGCTCTCCACTCTGGGTTGGTGCTCCTGTCTCACATCTAGCTCGGCTTCACGCTGTAGAAACCAAAGCTTACAGAATCATTGGAATCTTCTGTAATGAAGGTGATTCTGAGGGCCTATCTCTCTCACTGCAGGCAGGGAGGCGGTCTTTCTGTCTTCTGCCGACTCCGCTCCGGCCTTGCTCCCCCTGCTCTGTCTGTGCTCTGTCCCCGAAATATTCCTGCAGGATGCACAAGATCTGCCAGTAACCCTCTTCTGGTGAAACTGCCAAAATCAAGACTCTGCTCACCTTCACTCCTTCTCCCGCCTCTGGAACAAACCCCCACACTCTCTTCAATCCCTCTCCTCCCTCCAGGTCTTTAAAACAGCTGTTCACCACCATCTCTTATCTTCCCCCATCCAAAACCTTGATCTTTTCTACCCCCGTTAA
>NC_136261.1:149800429-149832929 GCF_964187855.1 Myxine glutinosa | reverse complement strand
CCAGAAACAGATTTGACCAGACGCCACCAGGATTTGGAAGAGGGAGACAGATAAGAGAGTTCGGTCTTGAGAACGGTGAGATATTGTTTCCTGGCTCTCCTGAGGGTGGACACACACTTGTTTCGGGCTTTGTGAAAGGAAATGAGATTTCCTTCCGTTGGATTTGCTTTCCAGGAGACGAAAGCAAGTTGTTTCAGGGCAACAGCCTCACCACAAGATTCCGTGTACCATGGACGGGAGGAAGGGTATTACAACTGAAGACGAGATGGGATAAATCTGTGCATGAGAGAGAGCAATTTACTTTGAAAGAATTCCCAGGATGAGTTGATGTCAGAGGCGGTAGAGATGGGAGACCAGTCCAGATGATTGATGGCTGCTTGAAGACCGTGCCAGTTGGCCTGAGTGAAATGCCAGACTCGTCGACGCTGAGGAGGCTCTCTGAGAATGGTCAGAGAGATGTCCACTTTGACAAGCACATGATCAGATGAGCCGATTGGAGCAGAAGAAGAGCAGCAGACATTTTCAGGGAAGTTTGCCATCACCAAATCCAGAAGAGAAGATGCTCCGTTGACTGAGATCCGGGTCGGGAAATTGACAGATTGTGTCAGTCCCAGTGAGTCGCAGAAGTCCTTTGCTGAAGAGCCATGGCTGGTGAGAGAGGTACCCACACCCAGCCAACTGGCATGGTGACAATTGAAATCACCACCTATGAGGAAGAGAGAGTTGGGATGGGTAGATAGAAGTTGGTCCATATTATCAGACAGCGAGATGTAGATGGAGTCATCGCTGTTTGGTGGACGGTACAACACACATATGAACAAACGGTGGGAGCGAAGGGGAAGCCGTAGCCAAAGGTATTCCTGGGGGTGAGGTGGAGAGAGGGCAGTGGAGGGCGAGTGAGGAAGAGAGTTTTTTTATAAAGATAGCAACCCCACCTCCAGGACGAGGCTCAGGTCTATCATCCCGGAGGAGGGAGTAACCTGGGAGAGATTACAAGGCATCAGAGACATCATGAAGGAGGAAAGTTTCTGTTAAGCAGATCACATCTGGTTTGTCAGAAGCAACCTGTATGGAGAGATCAGTCAAGTTTGAGCGAAGGCCCCGGATGTTTGAGGTCCATACCGTTAATGAAGAGGAAGGGGGAGCATCGGGTCCAGAACAGGGGGGTGGAGGGGTAGGGTAAGATGTGGAAGAGGAGGAAGAGGTAGGGAGAGCTGTTGAAGGTGTGTCAGAGATTTCAGAGATTTCAGAATTGCTTGGAGAAAGGGAAGAATGGGGCGGACAAAAGGTTTGATGGAGATTGGGTGAGGCACAGTGAGGTGTTATTTGAGGAGGGGGAAGAGCGAGGCAGAAGGTTGGGGGAGATGAAGGTGAAAGTTGGAAGGGGGAAGAAGCAGGGAGGATGCTTTGAGGAGGAGGGGTGAGAGGGGAGTCTAGGAGGGGGGGAGCGAGGGAGAGTCTCGGAGGGGAGGGGTGTGCGGGGAGTTTAGGAGGGAGGGGAGGGAAGGGGCAAGGGGGGAGATTTGAAAGGGATGGGTGATGGGGAGGATTTGGAGGGGAGGGGTGAGATTGGATTTTGAAAAGTGTATGATTCATGGGAAACGAACTTTTTTTGCAAAATGAGTTTGAGACCTTCGAGTCAAAAATACGTTTGAGGACACTGAAGGAGGGGTGGAGTTCTGGATAGTTTAGGGAATGTAGAAAGGAGGAACTGTAAGAGATGGTATTATATATATTTTTGGGAATGAATAGATTTGGTGAGCAAGATGAAAGCATCCTTTTGTAGGAAAAGAAGAAAAGGGTGTTATAATATATGAGAGAAAATAGTTGTTCAGGGGAGAGATTATACATTTCTAACCATGTGATCGCGAACGAAGAACGAACTAACAAATAAGAACAACAAATAAACGAATAAGACCTGGGAAGGAAATATTTTTTGGGTTTTTTTTTTTTTTTTGAGTAGAGATATTAAACAAGGAGGTATGGGGTGAACGACTGGGACGAAACAGAGAACGAAAATAATTGCAGCGCATTCGACGAATCGCTGAGAGAAAAACAAAACCACAAGGTCAGAGACGGTACGGTAGCCTAAGCCTACGAGTACTAGGCCGCAGAATACTCGATACGCATTAACCGACGATTGTGTATACATGTACGAAAAATTAGCACCGAAAATTTTCCAAAAGATACGCTATAGGAATAGGTACATACACCGAAAGATAGATACAGTCTCGACAAAAACACAATTGAGAAAAATCACTTAGCTTTGAAAGCGTGAGCGCATGGAACAGCTTCGAAAAGACGTGACCTCGCCGTGATCTCGCGAGATCGCCCTTGTGGGCAGAATTAACGTGTCAAATCGACCACTTGGACCAGCAGCCGACCTCTGTGCGTGAATAGCAGCAGGCTATTGTCACTGCATGGCAAGCGATTCCTGTCCAAACCTTGGCAAATTTCGTGAACAGCATGCCTCAACGTGTACGTTCTCTCCTGAATGCTCGTGGGGGTTACACGAAGTACTGAACTGTAATTTTACTGTCCGTAATGCCAGTCGTAATTTAACTTTTGTTTTTGTTATAAAAAGATTTTTGGCTAATGTGCAAAATAAAGAGATACTTCTGGAAAACGTACAGAAATTTAACACAGTACTGTCCATGAATTGAGTTCGATATCAGTTTATATCACTTTCAAGGATCAATTTATTTGTTTCGAAATGTCAAATGTGGTTTTTGTTTCTTTTGAAGGTCACATTAACAAAATCTCGAATAATTTCAACATAATTCCAATGAACTTTTGGTTCTAAGACATCTTGAAAAGTAAGTTCACCCCCACAAAAAAAATATTCCTTATTAAATGCCAAGTCTGTATATAATCTACACATCTGGGCAGTGTCTGTGTTGTCACTTAACGACTCCCTCAAACTTTTGTTTCCGTGGTTGTGAAGTGTTTTTAATAACGTGGTGGTTTTGAATCACGTGGTGGTGAGGTATTTTGAATTATGTGGTGGGTGAGGTGTTTTTAATTATGTGGTGGTGAGGTGTTTTGAATGATGTGGTGGTGAGGTGTTTTGAATTACTTGGTGGGTGAGGTGTTTTTAATTATGTGGTGGTGAGGTGTTTTGAATTATGTGGTGGTGAGGTGTTTTGAATTACTTGGTGGTGAGGTGTTTTGAATTATGTGGTGGTGAGGTGTTTTGAATTATGTGGTGGTGAGGTGTTTTGAATTATGTGGTGGTGAGGTGTTTTGAATTATGTGGTGGTGAGGTGTTTTGAATTACTTGGTGGTGAGGTGTTTTGAATTATGTGGTGGTGAGGTGTTTTGAATTATGTGGTGGTGAGGTGTTTTGAATTACTTGGTGGTGAGGTGTTTTGAATTATGTGGTGGTGAGGTGTTTTTAATTATGTGGTGGTGAGGTGTTTTGAATTATGTGGTGGTGAGGTGTTTTGAATTACTTGGTGGTGAGGTGTTTTTAAATGACGTGGTGGTGAGGTGTTTTTAATTTCGTGGCTGTGACGTGTTTTTATTACGTGTTTTATGGCTGTGAGGTGTTTTCAATTTCGTGGTGGTGAGGTGTTTTAAATTTCGTGGTGGTGAGGTGTTTTTATTACATGTTTTAAATTACTTGATGGTGAGGTGTTTTGAATTACTTGGTGGTGAGGTGTTTTCAATTTCGTGGTGGTGAGGTGTAATCGTCCCAAACTTCCAGTCTGCACCTACCCCTCCCGTATGTATGTGCTGAGGGGTTCTTTTTTGAATTTTATATATTTTATCAACCTAAATCTTCAACATAAATTGCTCATAAAATGTAATATCACAAACACAACAAATACATTTGTGCAAAATAATTGTTTGTATTATAATTGGTGTAAATCATGACAACACAGCAACTCAGGTACAGTCATTATCCTCAGCTAAAATAAGCCCGTTCCTCAGTAACGACAAGCTAGTATATATATATATTGTTGTGGATATGAGGACTGTATATTTTTTTGATTGTGTGCTGTACTATTGTGATTATTGTTTATTCTGTGCCTCCTGCCTCCGGAGCTGTGTAAAGACCAAAAGGGCGTCCCATAGTCCACAAGCATACACGTCAGCCAAGTAATAGAATATACCTGTTGATAGTTATCTCTTATTCTGTGTATTAGTGTAAGGCTGTGTCTTCCATTAATTGAAATACTCCATTGCACCAGTGAAAGAGAATAGATTCCCTTTCCTTCCCATCCCCAAAACCTCCATTTCCATATTGCATCCCCTCTCGTCACCGCTGAGCCCTCGATTGCCCATATTACCTCCCCTCCAATAACCGCCATTGACCACGAGGCTCGAGTCGGGGAAGAAAGGCATGTCTCCACCTCGTCATAGAGGGGAGGAGTGAGCCCGCCCCACTCGACCAACCATGAGCCAGGGGTTCGGCTAGAGAGGGCGGAGGAAGAGCGATCGGGGAGGGTCGCAAAGGTTGAGGGGCGGGGGCCTATATAACCCAAGGCAGGGGTGTGGCCAAAAGAGATGCGTTTTTACAGAGGAGAGCAGAAGACAGAAAGGCCTGGAGTTGGTCTGAGTTGGTCTGAGTCGGTTGCCTGAGAAGGGTCAGTGGTTGCGTTGGTGAGGAGTCGGTGGTAAAGAGTGAGGGACCAAGAAAGAGAGAGAAAGAGTCCTGAAGCAAGAGAGGAAGTTGTTGGACTGGGTGGGACTAAGGAAGAGAGGAAGTTGTTGGACTGGGTGGGACTAAGGAAGGAGAGAGAACCCGTCACACCAATCCCCCAAGCTCCGCGTTGGCTCCACCAAGCGTTCAGCTCCACCAAGCTCCGCGTTGGCTCCACCAAGCGTTCAGCTCCACCAAGCTCCGCGTTGGCTCCACCAAGCGTTCAGCTCCACCAAGCTCCGCGTTGGCTCCACCAAGCGTTCACCTCCAGCCATCCACCTCCTGCAATTCCCCGTGTGAGTCGTCTTTTGTTTGTTCTGTCCTGGGTTAATTAAGTCTGTATAAGCTAGTATTTTCCCTGTGTCACCTGCGTCTTATGTGCTTGTAAATAAACGTGACTGCTTTCTTTTTGCTTGTGTGTAAATAGTCAATAAATTCAGTCGTATTGCCAAACCTTTCTTTGCCTTCGTTTTCCTCTTTGCATTGCGTCGTTTTCGTCTTTTCCCTCATTGAGCAGCTGGGGTGCGATACGGCCAAAGTCTGGGTGAATCGGGTGAGTTTTGTTAGGTCGCGGTCTTACACCACCGCTCGGTCTATAACATCTAACCGCGATCTATAACAATTGGTGTCTGGGAGTGAGATTCGAGGCCCGACCAAATTTTTAAAAAAAAAAACGAATAGAGAAAAAAAAAAAAAAATTTGGTCAAAATTTGGAGCGGCCGAAATTTGTTTTGTTTTACAAAACCTGAAATCGCGCCATGGCTGTTCAAGGCGACGGGATGCCGGTGGGAGAGATAGACGGGGTAGAATCGACCCAGGACTTAGGAAAAAAAATGGTGGAGGAGAGTAAAGAAGGTGTGGTTGAGGGTGTATCAGGTGCACAAAATGGCGTCCTCACGCATGTGGGTGTAGCGGCACCAAATTTTGCCGCGCCCTTTGTACCAACGGTGGAAGACATGCAATTAATTATGGCTGAAATGGAGGCCCTTTTGGACAGGAACAGGGAGCGATTGTTAAACCAAATGGAAGCTGACAGTGAGCGATTGTTAAACAAATTGGGAAACCAAATGGAAGCAATAACGAACAAATTGGGAAACCAAATTGAAGAAATAACGAACGGAATGAGGGCCGATAGGGAGGAAGGGGAGCAGAGGGACAGAGACCGCAAGTTGGGCGAAAGGGTCCCAGGGGTGCACGAGGAGGTAACGCGAGTCGAAAAGCGCTGGTTGAGCGAAGCGGAGGAAAGCACGGGTACAATGACGGGGGTAGAAATCGCGACCCGGGGCTTGGAAAAGCCGGCGACCGATGAGGTAGAGGGAATTTTATTAAAGCCAACGGTCGTCGAGGTGAGTACAGAAAAAGCGGAAGTGGGCATTGAAATTGAAGAGATGACGGAGGTAGCCCGGGAATTGCAGGGAGAAATGGATAATGTACAAAGTCTGTGTTCAAATCATGATGAGATGCTCACTAACCAAATAAAAAGTTTGCAGGTGGCAGAGGAGGTGCGACGAGGTACGGAGGTGAGTGGCAATGTACATGATGTGAGGGGAGATTCAGTCGGCTTGGGGATTGGTTTGGATCCGGGTGTTCGTGAAAGGCCGTTGGTGAGGTGTGTGACAGGACAGGTGTGCAAAAAAAAAGAGGTGTGCGAGAATGTCCGACCATGGGGTGTGTGAGGAAAAAGTGCACGCCGAGGAGTGAGTGTGCCGTCAAGAGTGAGTTGGTCGAAGCGCGTGTGCGAGGGAGCACAGGGAAGCGCGGTGTGGTGAGTGTTACGGAGGAAGTAACGAAGAAGTGTGCGCGGGAGGATGCGCGAGAAAGGTGTGTAACGGACGGGTGCATGGGGAAAGCGCATGCTGTCAAGAGTAAGGGTGAGTGCGCGACCGAGAGTGGAGGTGAGAGTAGTGAGAGTGAAACGGAGCGTGAGTTGGTTGTGGCAGGTGAGCGAGGATGTACACCTGGAATAGAAGGATGCACACCTGGAATGGTAGAGCGTGAGTGGGAATGCACGCTGGAATTGGTAGTGAGACACGTGGTTGGGTGTGCGGGTGAGAGCACACCTGTGATTGTCACAAAGGAGGTGACCGAGACAGGGGCGCGAAGAGGTGTATTGGTGAGGTGTGCGAGCGACGAATGTGTGCCAAGGTGTTCGGTGGTCAGGTGTGTGACCAAGTCGGTGAGCGGAATGAGTGTACCGAGGTGTGTAAGGAAAGGTACGAGGAGAATGGGAACGGCTGCATGTATGAGCACGAAAGGGGTAGCGTATGCATGTAAGCCTGCAGGTGAGGCGTCGACGATAACCGGGTTAAAGGTTAGGTCGACTTTTAGCCGAATCGGGCCCTCGGTGCGTGCCGGGCTTCGCGTGCCGCGAGAACCAGCGGAGATCCGAGCCACGGCGGGTTCGAAAGGACCGCCGTGCGCGATCCACGCTGGGCCTCGCGTGGAGCGGCCGCGTCCGGGCTCCACTAGGCGGAGCGGGCAGCCCGATAGGAAGGGTCGTCATGGCGACCACTTTCTATTGAGACGTGCCGGCAGGTCGAGATCGGGACATTGGATGGCTTCACGCCGAGGTGGTGCATGGGATCTCGGCCCGGGTAAGCCTCCGTCCCTGCCCCGAATGCGGGACGCATCCAGCCGCCAGCACAAAAGAATCCGCGTTCAGTGCTCGGCTGTACGAAGCCGGGCTGTAGATGTGAATTGGCGCACCGAGAGGATGTAATAAGTATACGGGTGATGGTGATAGTGATAGTGATAGTGATTTAAAACGAAAATTAGAAAAGTGAATAGAATTGGCAGTAAATGGAAAATTTTTGAATTGTTGGATTTGGACGAGCGAAATTGGTAGTGAGAGACCCCCGATGTGGTGGGATGGCAAATCCACCATCCCTCACAGGTGGGGGCAAAGGAGCTATAGCTTATGGGGTGTATGGCAGTGAAAACTAGCCCGGGTGGGTTAGGTTATATTGATAGGGCCCTAGAAGATGACATTAGGTAACGTTAAGTTTAGTTAGTGACTGATACCTGTAGTGGGGACGCAGGTAGTTTAGTGTGGATGATAATGACGTGGGAGCGCAATAGTTTAAAGGGACGACTGGGAAGCGCAAGTTTCAGAAGGGAGTAGTTAGCTGAGATGATGCCGTGTGTGTGAGAATTGAACAGGTGTGATTGCACAGGTGTGCAACTGAACAGGTGAATGGAGCAGTGTATGAGGGAGTAGTGGTGATTGCGTGTTGTGTTGACCAAATGGTCCAGGAAGAGGAGGAGGGTGCAGGTGGCACCAGGTAGGATTGCACAGGTGTGCAACGACAGGTGAATGAAAGACAGGTGTATGGAATAAATGGTCTGGAGGATTGGAATGGATGGTCGTGGAGTGAGTATGGCGGAAATTGTGGAGTGGAGTGGATGGTGCGAAGGTGTGAATGGGGGAAGAGTGGACCCCCATCACGGATACCCGGGGCGGGTAGTGTAAGTGTTAGGTAGAGGGTACAGGTAAATTGTGGATGGATATTGGCATTTGTGGTGCGGTTGCAGAATGGTATTGTGAATGGGTGCATTAGTGTTGTGGAAATGGCTGGGCGTGTAGCCTGTTAGTGTGTGTAGTTGGTTGGGCACTCCACCACTGTGAGGATGTCGGCCAGGTGAGGCCGCAGGTGGGCTCTGGGAGCCGGTAGTTGTGAGTGGGTGCCTGAGGATCCCGGGTGTGGATCGGGCAGCCCAGTGCCAGAGAGGGCACCGAGTGGGGAGAGCGCCAGAGGGCCCTCCCCAGGTAGTTAGGTTAGGGTAGGGAGCAGGTAAGCTCGGAGGCAACTGCAGTGGTGGAGGTGTGCAGGTGGGTAGACCCGCTGGGAGAGGTACACGCCACAGCCCAGAAATTGTGCGAGGGCACCGGGAGATGAATCGGGGGAGTGAGACCCCAAATTGAAAAGCACCACAGTTTGGCCAATGGGAATTGGTTTTTAGAACCCATAGTGTAAGAGGGCCAATGGTTTGTCCGGAGAAAGACCCCGGGTAGTGTAAAGTTAAAGTCATTTAGGAAATAGTTAGGATTGATGAACCTGTCGCACCATACGCAGCCACTTACCTGTGCTGATGATGATGACTCCACACCTGTGTTTTCTTTGTCTTGGTGCAGGAAATGAGAATTGCTGTGAGGATTTGTGAGACGCATCACGACGTGGATGAGACATTGGGGTGATTCCATCTCTCCCTCCTTAGGAGGGACTGATGATGAATTGGTGATGGCAAATTATGATGTTGAGTTGGAGATGGCAAATTTTGATGAAAGTTGAAAATGGCAAATTTGATTGGTTAGGAGGGAGAGAAGACGAATTTGGTTTATGGGAGGGACGGGGAAGACAGTAGGGATGTTTGTTGATTTGTAAAGTAGATGTTTAAGGGTAGTGTTGTGTTGTGTGGATACAGTAAGGGGTAAGGGAGGGGCCATGTAGGTTACCTGGTGGGGGGGGGGGGCGTACGATAGAAACGTACCTGTCTCACCTGGTTCCCATGTGCCCCCAGTGTGCATCATCTTACATTGCGTGCACTTTTGCGCCCTTACCACCTTACTCACTTGTCTTTTCTTTTGTCTCCCACCTCCGAGGATCTGGCTTTGGGGTAGAGAGAGAGGAGAGAGAGGTGCTGGCTTCGCAGTTGTGGGCCTGCACTTTCGCTGTTTGCTGCTTGGATCGATACACCATATGGACCGCAATGTTTGTGGCCACCCACAATGGACCGCAGCTCTTTTGCGGCCAAGCACCACCCGTGGAAGGACCTATGGGTCAACGTGGCACCGATGCCATACAAGGTGAACCACTAACAGTTGGCCCCCCTGACGGCCACAATAGAGAAATGGACGCGGTTGGCGCCTTTCTTTATTTTTGAAAGAAGTAAGAAGGCCAAGTGCACCACATGAAGGCAAGACCAGCGGCAGAACATCGGCCGGCTGCGACACCACACAATGATTTATAGACACTTTATTGGTGCACCGGATGGTGCTCACTGTGTGATGGGGTGGTGCTTGATGCTTGGAAGGGGTGCTCTGCACATTATTAAAGGCCGTAGGCCACAGAGCACTCGTGGGTTGGTGTATCGATGCTAGCATGCGTGCTCTCTCTATGCATAACATCTGCATGTGTTCCTCCAAAAACAGGTCCTGGATCGTAGTGTAAATATCAGCGTAGTCTTGTGTAAATAATGCTCCCTACCGGCTGTATGTTTAGTTTGAGGATTCTTTCCGGATTCGGTTAGCTTGTGGGCGTAAGTCTGTTAGGCAGGGTGCAATGGAGCAGCGGGACACATTTATTTATGTTTTAAAACTGTCGCACTCAGGGTCAGGTTAAAAGTAGAGGGAACTACACCTACGTGTCACACTAAATAAAAGTTGTAGGCCCGGGACGTGCCTAAGAGGAGGAGAGTGCAGTGTTGTGGATATGAGGACTGTATATTTTTTTGATTGTGTGCTGTACTATTGTGATTATTGTTTATTCTGTGCCTCCTGCCTCCGGAGCTGTGTAAAGACCAAAAGGGCGTCCCATAGTCCACAAGCATACACGTCAGCCAAGTAATAGAATATACCTGTTGATAGTTATCTCTTATTCTGTGTATTAGTGTAAGGCTGTGTCTTCCATTAATTGAAATACTCCATTGCACCAGTGAAAGAGAATAGATTCCCTTTCCTTCCCATCCCCAAAACCTCCATTTCCATATTGCATCCCCTCTCGTCACCGCTGAGCCCTCGATTGCCCATATTACCTCCCCTCCAATAACCGCCATTGACCACGAGGCTCGAGTCGGGGAAGAAAGGCGTGTCTCCACCTCGTCATAGAGGGGAGGAGTGAGCCCGCCCCACTCGACCAACCATGAGCCAGGGGTTCGGCTAGAGAGGGCGGAGGAAGAGCGATCGGGGAGGGTCGCAAAGGTTGAGGGGCGGGGGCCTATATAACCCAAGGCAGGGGTGTGGCCAAAAGAGATGCGTTTTTACAGAGGAGAGCAGAAGACAGAAAGGCCTGGAGTTGGTCTGAGTTGGTCTGAGTCGGTTGCCTGAGAAGGGTCAGTGGTTGCGTTGGTGAGGAGTCGGTGGTAAAGAGTGAGGGACCAAGAAAGAGAGAGAAAGAGTCCTGAAGCAAGAGAGGAAGTTGTTGGACTGGGTGGGACTAAGGAAGAGAGGAAGTTGTTGGACTGGGTGGGACTAAGGAAGGAGAGAGAACCCGTCACACCAATCCCCCAAGCTCCGCGTTGGCTCCACCAAGCGTTCAGCTCCACCAAGCTCCGCGTTGGCTCCACCAAGCGTTCAGCTCCACCAAGCTCCGCGTTGGCTCCATCAAGCGTTCAGCTCCACCAAGCTCCGCGTTGGCTCCACCAAGCGTTCACCTCCAGCCATCCACCTCCTGCAATTCCCCGTGTGAGTCGTCTTTTGTTTGTTCTGTCCTGGGTTAATTAAGTCTGTATAAGCTAGTATTTTCCCTGTGTCACCTGCGTCTTATGTGCTTGTAAATAAACGTGACTGCTTTCTTTTTGCTTGTGTGTAAATAGTCAATAAATTCAGTCGTATTGCCAAACCTTTCTTTGCCTTCGTTTTCCTCTTTGCATTGCGTCGTTTTCGTCTTTTCCCTCATTGAGCAGCTGGGGTGCGATACGGCCAAAGTCTGGGTGAATCGGGTGAGTTTTGTTAGGTCGCGGTCTTACACCACCGCTCGGTCTATAACATCTAACCGCGATCTATAACTATATATATATATATATATATATATATATGTATATGTATATATATATATATATATATATATATGTATATATATATATATATATATATATATATATATATATATATATATATATATGTATATATATATATATATATATATATATATATATATATGTATGTATATATATATATATATATATATATATATATATATGTATGTATATATATATATATATATATATATATATATATATATATATATATATATATATATATGTATATATATATATATATATATATGTATATATATATATATATATATATGTATATATATATATATATATATGTATATATATATATGTATATATATATATATGTATATATATATATATGTATATGTATATATATATATATATATATATGTATATATATATATGTATATATATATATATATGTATATGTATATGTATATATATATATGTATATGTATATGTATATATATATATGTATATATATATATATATATATATATATATATATATATATATATATATATATATATATATACACACACACACACACACACACACACACACACAAGTGGAGCAGATTTACTATATAAATAAATTTTAATTACAAAAATATATATATGTACTAGCAGAAGTACGGCGTTGCCGGGTGGGGGAGGGGAGAGGGAGGGGAGCGGGGGGAGGGTGTGGTAGGGGAGGGGGAGGATGGAAAGGAGGGGGCAAGGGGGAGGGAGGGGGAAAGGGGGAGGGAGGGGGTATGGGAAGGGGAGGGGGAGAAGAGGGGAGAAGGGGAAGGAAGGGGGGGATAGGGGGAAGGGCATGGGAGGGGGGGGGGGAGGGAAGGGGAGGAGAAGGGGGTTCATATATATGCTGGTGGGTAAATGTGGTTCACGTTTCTGAGTTCAGTGTGATGCAGATCAGGAAGAAGAAGAAGCCATACCACCAAATTCGTACACTTCTGGAATTGTTTGATTTATTTGTATTCAAATGTCTGGTGATTGTTTTGTATTTATTTTTGCGAATGTGTACTTGTATATAACTGTCATTAATTTAAAAATGCTTGGGCACTATCGAGCGATATATATTTTTTAAACTCCAAAAAAAAGATCTTCGTTTTTTTTTTTCATAATTTTTTTTTGGGGGGGGCCTACAAAACTACACTCCCAGGCACTCACTGATGAACCTCTGAACGTTTGACGAAGATCCGTTCAGCATGAAAGACTGCTTGGAGTTTGCAAAAAAGCACCTAAAGGACTCAGACTGTGAGAAACAATATTCTGTGGGCTTTCATGTGTCTTTCACTGAGAAGACGCTTCCGTCTGGCCACTCTGCCATAAAGTCCAGATCGGTGGAGTGTTGCAGTGATGGTTGTCCTTCTGGGAGCTTCTCCCATCTCCACACAGGATCTCTGGAGCTCAGCCAGAGTGACCATCGGGTTCTTGGTCACCTCTATAATACCAAGGCCCTTCTCCCCCGATTGCTCAGTTTGGCCGGGCAGCCAGTTCTCGGAAGAGCCCTGGTTGTTCCAAACTTCTTCCATTTAAGAATTATAGAGGCCACTGTGCTCTTGGGAACCTTCAATGCAGCAGAATTTTTTTTGTAGGCTTCCCCAGATCTGTGCCTCGACACAATCTTGTCTCTGAGCTCTGCAGGCAGTTCCTTCGACCTCATGGCTTGGTTTTTGCTCTGATATGCACTGTCAGCTGTGAGACCTTATATAAGACAGGTGTGTGCCTTTACAAATCATGTCCAATCAATTGAATTTACCACAGATGGACTCCAATCAAGGTGTAGAAACATCTCAAAGATGATCAAGAGAAATGGGAGGCACCTGAGCTAAATTTCAAGTGTCATAGCAAAGGGTATGAATACTTATGTCATTGTGATATTTCAGTTTTTTCTTTTTAATAAATTTGCAAAACTTTCTAAAATCATGTTTTCTCTTTGTCATTATGGGGTATTGAGTGTAGATTGATGAGGGGAAAAAAATGAATTTTAACGATTTCAGCATAAGGCTGCAACATTACAAAATGTGAAAAAAGTGAAGGGTTCCGAATACTTTCTGAATGCACTATCTATATATATATATATATATACTAGCTTGGCTCGGCTCGCTGCGCTCGCCTCACCGAGCGTCGATACTGAGGAACAGGCTTATTTTAACTGAGGCTAATGACTGTACCTGAGTTGCTGTGTTGTCATGATTTTCACCAATCATAATACAAACAATTATTTTGCACAAATGTATTTGTAATATACGTGATATTACATTTTAGAAACAATTGAAGTTGAAAAAAAAAAATTTCCGGAGAAATTCCCCCCCAAAAAAAAAAAAATTTGGAAATTTTTTCAAAAACAATACCCTTAGGACATACCGACGGGAGAGATATGTGCATTCCAGAAGTTTGGTACGATTTCACAAAAGTTTGAGAAAGTAGTTCAGTGACAACACAGGACAGGACAGACGCTGCACAAACCACCACGTGATTCAAAACCACCACAACGTTATTAAAAACACTTCACAACCACGGAAACAAAAGTTTGAGGGAGTCGTTAAGTGAGAACACAGACACTGCCCAGATGTGCAGATATATAGATAAATGACTGTACCCGAGTTGCCGTTTTGTCATGATTTTCACCAATCGTAATACAAACAATTATTTTGCACAAATGTATTTGTAATATACGTGATATTACATTTTATAAACAATTGAAGTTGAAAAAATAAAAATCTCCCCCCCAAAAAAAAAAATTGGAAAATTTTTCAAAAAAAATACCATTAGGACATACCGACGGGACCGATATGTGCATTCCAGAAGTTTGGTACGATTTCACAAAAGGTTGAGAAAGTAGTTCAGTGACAACACAGGACAGGACAGACGCTGCACAAATATATGTATGTATGTATATATATGTATATATATATATATATATATATATATATATATATGTATATGTGTATATATATATGTATATGTGTATATATATATATGTATATGTATATATTGTTGCGGATATGGCATTTGGCCTCCAGATCCGCTTGTAAATATTCCCCTATTTCCCCAATACTCCCCAACTATCCCCAATCCCCCATTCCCTAGTCCCATTGCCTGTAAATAACACTCTGTAGAACCGACCTTCCCCTTTTTCCCCCATTAAATGTCGTGCCCAGGTCCACCGCATCTCACGTAGACCACTTTCGGACATCTTGCTAGTTATTCTTAGTCTATGTCAGTTAAGGACTCGTTTCCATTAATTCTGACTCTTCGTTGCACCAGAATGTGATTATATGGCACCAGTAGTGAGTTTAGGACCTTCCCATACCTCCTCCCATCTTCTTCCCCAAACAACAACTACAACAACAACTACAACAACAACTACAACAACTACAACAACGGCGCGCGCGGGGAGTGTGCGTCCTCACTCCGGCTCGGTTAGCCGCCATTACCCATGCGCTCCACGGGGTTACCACGAAGGGGCTGGCTGTCAGCTCCTCGTCAAGGGCGGAGCCTGGTAACCCCCCCGCACCCAATAAGAAGGGCGGACCGATTCCATCTGGGGCGGAGCTAACGAGCCGAGGGCGTGTCACTCCCCGCCGGATATACGCAGCGACTTACCGGATGTGACGTCAGATGCGCCCCCAGCTTGGAGAAAGAACGTCACCTTCCAGCGCTGAGAGAGAGACCTCCCGCATCTCTGGACCGGACCGGGTCGATTCTGTCCTTGAGCCAAGAGTGCACCTTGAGCCATCGATACCCGCTTTCCTTGCCATCAATCCCCGTGTGAGTCAGTTTTTGTCCTGTTTATCTGTCGTCTGTCGGGGCTATTATAAGAGTGTGTCTAAGTGCCTGCCTTTCTATGCTGTCCCTCTTGTCGTTGTAATCTGACCTTCCGCCCTAATATAACCTCCTCCGGAGGTCTTGAGAACCGTATCCCTGGTGTCGTGTCATTTTAATCCCAGCCGTTGTGTCCTTTTCCTTCATTGATTTAGCGTAGCGCGACTCGGCAACGTTCGAGTATAATCGGGTAACTTGTGCGGACACGGCGGCCATTCCGCTCGGCCCACCATAACATCAAAGTCGTGTCTGTAACAATTGGTGTCAGGAGTGTCGGATTCGGACCTGGGACTAAATTCATTTCGCCCAAATTTTGGAACACCAAGTGTACCATTAGGGTAACATTTTGGTGTTGGGAAGTAAAATTCGATCCGGAGCGCGTTTTACGCGCTCGACATTATAACAGCGAAATTTGATTTGTTTTACGGAAATAAAAACCCGAATTTTGAAAGTCGCGCTATGGCGGATCAAGACAGCTGGGGTCCGGTAGAGGAGAGTGAGGCAGGGTCGGTCCAGGACCAAATTGAGGGACGCGAGGAGAGCGAAGCAGCGAGGGTAGCAGACGCACAAAATGGCGCCTCGCTGGTCACGGCGACCGCGCCCGCGACCGTGGTAGCGCCGCCGATGGATTGGGGCCTATTTATGGAACAAATAAAGGCCTTTATGGTTAAGTCGGGTGAAGAAATGAAGGACGAGATGAGGGCTAATAGTCAGCAATTGGGAAACCAAATTGTGGGATTGAGGGCTGATAGTGAGCGATTAGAGGGCCAAATGGGGGCAATGAGGGACGAAGCGAGGGGTACCGGTGAGGGGTTAGACAATAATTTTAAGGGATTAGACAAGAAATTTGAGGGGTTAGACAATAATTTTAAGGGATTAGACAAGAAATTTGGGAAGTTAGACAATAATTTTGAGGAGTTAGACAAGAAATTTGGGAAGTTAGACAATAATTTTGAG
The DNA here is from genome assembly GCF_964187855.1 of Myxine glutinosa. Taxonomy (NCBI): domain Eukaryota; kingdom Metazoa; phylum Chordata; class Myxini; order Myxiniformes; family Myxinidae; genus Myxine; species Myxine glutinosa. Next base: position 149,816,759 of record NC_136261.1, on the reverse strand, counting down.
GGGTTAGACAACGGGATAAAAGAGGTGAGAAATGGGTTAATGGGGGTAGAAAACAGAATGGCCGCTCAAGAGAATCAAATGGAAGGGATGCAAAAAGGGTTAGAGGGGTTAGAAAACACCATGGAAGGCAAATTGAGGGACATGAGGGACCAAGCGGAAAGGGAAGTTAAACAAATGGGGCAGCAGATAGAGGGGGTCAGAATGGGGGTAGAAACCAAACTGGATGCTCACAGGGAGGAAATGGAGCAGGTGAGGGTGGCATCTGGGCAGGAGATGCAAGTGATGGGAGAGGAGATCAGAAGAGGAGTGAGTGAGGAGGTCGGAGGAGTGCGCGAGGAGGTGAGGCACTGTAAGGAGCGCATGGAGAAGGAGGTGAGAAAGGGGACTGTAAAATTGCAAAGTGGTATAGAGGAGTTGACGCTGGGAGTAGAACAACTGACAGTGGGACAAAAGGAGTTGGGGGACCAGGTAAAGAAGAACACAGCGGTAATAGAGGGTTTAAAATCGACACAGAAGGAGATGAAAAAGGACGTAGGGGTAATTAAAAAAGAGTGTCAGACGGTACATGAGGACCTGACGAGGAAAATGGACAAGGTGGTAGAGGTGATGGAGGTTAAAGAGCGGGAGGTGCGGGAGCACATAGAAAAAAATAAAGTGGAGTTAGAGGAAGAACTTAAAGGGGCGCACGAAGAGATGAAGGAGGTGAAGCAGAAATTAGAAGAAGTGGAAGAAGGGGTGAGCGAAATTAAGAAGCGACGGAGAGAGGATAAGAAAGAGATAAAGGAGGAAGTAAAAGAATTGGTCCAAAGTCTGTGTTCGGATCGTGATGATGTGCTCATTAACCGGATGAGGGATTCGCAGGTGATGGAGGAGAAGCGAAGAGAAAGAGGACCCGGTGTAAGTGGTGACCAATATGGTCGTGCGTATGATGCGCCAGGTGATTTAATAAGCTTGGGGGTCGAGATAGACCCGGATGTTCGTGAGAGGCCACGAGTGAGGTGTATGGCTGGTCCGGAGGGTATGGAACGAGAGGTGCGAGGTGTGGGTGAGCAAGGTTGTGGTGGTATGGAATGGGTAGCGGGTTGCGGAAGTGTGACCCATGCATCGACACCAACAGGGGTAGTTGTTGGAGGGACCGGGGAGGCACGAGAGCCCCTTGGGGGTAATGTACTGTGGGGGCCCGGCCGGTTCGGCCCCGCGCTGACTCCGCAAGGGGCGACGCACGGGGTCCGGCAGGCGGGCAACGACTCGCATACGAGGTGGTCCCACAAGGTCCCACTCGCGCCGTATGACGGCAAGAGTGATCTACGCGCGTACCTGGCGCAGTTCGACTGTGTGTGTAAGGGCAACGGTTGGGGTGAGGACGAAGGTGGAGTACACCTGGTGGCCGCATTGCGCGGCGCGGCGGCGGAGGTGCTGACGGCATTACCGGCGGGTGCTCTCACCCTGCCAGCCCTCCGTGACGCCCTAATTAATCGATTCGGCATAGAACAGCAGAGTGAGCTTGTTAAAGCTCAGCTCGCGCTGCGAAAGCGCAAGCCCCAGGAAGCCATCGGGGAACTTGCCCACGACATTCGCCGCGCAGTGGGGATCGCACATGCTAGCATGGCAGCGGATTCCCGGGAAAGCCTGGCGCTGGACCATTTTATCCAGGCCCTCCCGGACATTGAGCTCCGGCAACAGCTCGCCATGTGGCGCCCGCAGACTCTGAGCCAGGCGGCTGACGCTGCGGCCCGTTGGGAAGCAGCGAGGCCCCTGGCCCGGGGGGGGCGAGCGTCTCGCAATGGCGGTCCGCCAGGTGGGACCCCTGATGGAGGGCGGACCCCTTAGGGGGCCCGCCCCCGGCGTGGGTCCTGACCTGGCGGGCATGGTCCGGAGGCTGGTGGACCAGCGCCTGGCGGGACCTGGACCATGGCAGGCGGCCCCGGAGGTGGCCCGCGGTGGACCACGAGCAGGTAATCCAATTCGGACCTACAGGGGGGGAAATTTGGAATTCCGGAGGCAAGCACCTTATCAGGTGAGGTGCTATACCTGCAACCGTCTGGGTCACCTGGCGCGGCACTGTCGAGCCGCGCGCCGGGATGATCCCCGGCGGTTGAGGTCCTCAACTCCGCCCAGGGGGGAGCGGGTTAGCCGACCCCAGACACCCCCCCCCCCCCCCGCCAGACCCCGGGAAACTAGAAGGTGTCGGGCACGTAGGGCGGTGTTCAGCAGCAGAGGATGGAGGAGAGCCCTCATTGACGCGACAGGTCATTTATTGTGGCCAAATTGGAACCGGTAGCCTGACAATTAGATGCAAAATTGCCGGCGTGGGGGTAGACGCCGTAGTGGACACAGGAGCTAGCGCCACGATCATCAGCCCTGTGGTCCTTGATTCGAGCGCAGGTGGCTGGGATAAGATCCAGCGCCTGCAAAATTATAGTTTGCAGCTTGCTACCGGGGTAACGGCCCCGATCATAGGGCGTGGTTCTGTGACCCTCAAGTTAGGGTCGGTAAGGGGGGAGATAGATGTTTGGGTGGCGGAGGTGTGCGACCCATGTTTAATAGGGTTGGACCTGTTGACTGCCAGCGGCTGTAAAATCGACTTGTGCCGGGGGATCCTGCAGGTGGGAGTAGAAGAGCTGCCGTTAGGGGGAGTGAGCACGGCCGAGAGAGCGGAGCTGGAGGCTTCCGAGGCCGTGACCATCCCCCCAAGGGCCGAGGCGATAGTGCCGGCCCGGTGGGCAGCTCGCCCAACGTGGCAGGAGTCCTGCGGCCTGGTCGAACCGGTGGCAGCGCAGTCCATACCGGGTTTAATCATGGGCCGCACCCTTGTAAAAACGGACGGACCGATAGTGGCCGTCCGAGTAATAAATATGAGTACAGAACCACGCACTATAGTAAGGGGCACGAGGGTAGCTGGCTGCACCCCAGTTGAGGAAGTCGCGACAGTGAGGGGCGAGAACGTCCAGCCGAGCCGACCCCGGGGGGAGCCTTCAATAAATACTAGGAATTGGCCCGATCCCATTTGCGAGATGGTAAATCGTAGTAGTGTAGAGTTGGGAGGTACCCAGAGGGAGGCCTTACACAAACTGGTTGGGTCCCATTTGGACCTCTTCTCCTTGTCCACCGAGGATATTGGACGTACGGGCCTGGTGAAACATCAGATCCACACCGGTGAGGCCCGGCCTATTCGTCAGGCCGCCCGACGGCTCCCTTGGAGCAAGAGGGCGGAAGCTGACGAGCAGGTTGAAAAAATGCTCGACGCAGGCGTGATCGAGCCCTCGGGAAGTCCTTGGATGTCACCTGTTGTGCTGGTCAAAAAGAAGGATGGGACCACGCGGTTCTGCGTGGACTATCGCCAGCTAAACAACGTGACACTCAAGGACTCATATCCCCTGCCAAGGATTGATGACACCCTCGATGCCGTTGCGGGCTCAAATTGGTTCTCAACTTTGGACCTCAAGAGTGGGTATTGGCAGGTGGAGATGGATAGGGCAGGGAAGGAGAAAACGGCATTTTCCACAGGTAAGGGACTGTATCAGTTTACTGTGATGCCGTTTGGTTTGTGTAACGCCCCCGCCACCTTTGAAAGATTGATGGAACATGTACTAGGCGGCATGCCATGGCAATCATGCCTGGTGTACCTGGATGACGTCCTAGTACATGCCCAAACGTTCCCCCAGGCAGTAGCTAATTTGGACCAGGTGTTCGGGTGCCTCAGACAGGCAGGGTTGAAGCTGAACCCGAGTAAGTGCACTTTGTTTGCAAGAGAGGTGGCCTATCTAGGTCACGTGATCGGCCGCGAGGGGGTAAAAACGGACCCAGACAAAATTAAAGCGGTAGAGGAGTGGCCCGCACCACGTACCATTAAGGAGGTGCGGGGATTTTTGGGACTCTGCTCCTACTACCGGCGCTTTGTGGCGAAATTTGCGGAGTTGGCCCGTCCCCTCCACCGGCTTACGGAGAAGGGGACGCGATTTAATTGGACACGGGAGTGCCACGATGCCTTCCAAAAATTGAAGGGGTGTCTAACATCCGCACCCCTTCTAGCTTACCCCACTAGCAACGGGGCATTTACCCTGGACACGGATGCGAGCCAGGAAGGTTTGGGCGCAGTTTTGTCCCAGACACAGGAGGGCGTGGAGAGAGTGATTGGTTATTATAGTCGGGCCTTAAGTAGGCCCGAGCGAAATTATTGCGTGACTCGCAAAGAGTTATTGGCTATGCTGGCTGCCATGAACCATTTCCACCCGTACTTGTACGGGCGGAAATTTTTGGTTAGAACTGACCATTCCTCCTTGCAATGGCTCCTTCGGTTCAAGGAACCAGAGGGCCAAATTGCAAGGTGGTTGGAAAAGTTGCAGCAGTACGATTTTGATGTGGCCCATAGGGCCGGGAAGGCCCATGGTAATGCGGACGCACTCTCTCGGCGTCCTTGTCTGGGGGAAAACTGCAAATTTTGTGCGAGACACGAGGAGAGGGAACAATTGGGCGATTCGGACCCGACCCTCGTTGTCCGGGCAACCCGGGTGAGAGGGCCAATTTTGCCACTAACCGCGGACGAAGAATTTGGAGAGTTGGCTTGGAGCACGGCCCAGCAGGAGGATCCTGTTCTGGGGCCGGTGTTCCAATGGGTCAAATTGGGGCAAAGACCAAAGGGGGAAGAGGTCACCCCCCTCGGGGCGCAAACAAAGGCGTATTGGGCTCAGTGGCAGACCCTGGAATTGAAAGGCAACATCTTGTATCGCAAGTGGGTGGAGGTTCCCTCTGATAGAACTTCCTGGCTGGTGATAGTCCCTGACAAATTCAAGAACGTCATATTGCAACAGGTGCATGGTACCCGCTCCGGCGGCCATTTGGGCAGGACAAAGACAATATCTCGGGTCCGCCGGAGGTTCTATTGGGTGAATATGGGGCGCGACATACAGGACTGGTGTCGGAGATGCGACGCCTGTTCTGCCAAAAAGGGACCAGCACGGAGGATGAGGGCCCCCCTTCAATTACATCAGGTGGGGGCCCCCCTTGAGCGGGTGGCTATGGATATTCTAGGACCGCTGCCCCGCACCCGCCTAGGTAATAAGTACATCCTCGTTGTGATGGACTACTTCACCAAGTGGCCGGAGGCCTACGCCCTCCCCAACCAAGAAGCAGGGGTGGTAGCGCAGGCCTTCGTGGAAGGATTTGTGTGCCGGCATGGGATTCCACAGGAGTTGCACACCGACCAGGGACGAAATTTTGAGAGCAAATTGCTAAAAGATGTGTGCAGTCTCCTGTCAATTCGGAAAACAAGAACCACGCCCTTGCGGCCACAATCTGACGGGATGGTGGAACGGTTCAACAGAACATTAATCCAGCAACTGGCACTGTTCACCGCCACCCGTCAGGATGACTGGGACGAACATCTCCCTTATTTGCTTATGGCCTACCGAACCAGCCAGCACGGGGCCACCGCATGCAGTCCAGCGTTGCTTATGTATGGGCGGGAGTTACGGGCTCCCGCCGACTTGCTATGCGGTCCCGTGCCAGACACAGTGGTTAACCCGCCGAGGGAGGGGTACGCACGTCACCTAGAGGAAGGCATGGAGCTAGTCCATGCCTTCGCCCGCCGCCATCTCCATCTGGCGGGGGAAAAGATGAAGCGCAGGTACGACGACCGGAGCCAGGGGAGTCAATACGCTCCGGGGATGAAGATTTGGTTCTTTAATCCCCGGAGGCGGAAGGGAAGGTGCCCAAAGCTCACCTCCCCCTGGCAAGGCCCAGGAGTCGTCCTGTCGCAAATCTGTGACGTGGTCATTAAGATCAAAATGGGGCCACGAGCCCTCCCTCGGATCGTCCACGCCGACCGGATAAGACCTTACACCGGCGAGCAGGCGCCCCCGTGGATTGCCTCGGCTTTAGATGCCGAGGCGGGACCCAGTACCTCTGAATAAGGGGGGCTTATTAGTGCCAGAGGACTGGGGGATTGAGGAGCGATGGGCCCGGTGGGTAAGGGTGGCATCCTTGCCACCCTTCCCATAGTGGGGGCAAAGGAGCAATAGCTTATGGGGTGTATGGCAGTGAAAACTAGCCCGGGTGGGTTAGGTTATATTGATAGGGCCCTAGAAGATGACATTAGGTGACGTTAAGGTTAGTTAGTGACTGATACCTGTAGTGGGGACGCAGGTAGTTTAGTGTGGATGATAATGACGTGGGAGCGCAATAGTTTAAAGGGACGACTGGGAAGCGCAAGTTTCAGAGGGGAGTAGTTAGCTGAGATGATGCCGTGTGTGTGAGAATTGAACAGGTGTGATTGCACAGGTGTGCAACTGGACAGGTGTGTGGAGCAGTGTATGAGTAGTGAGTGTGTGGATCAGCGCGAATGCGCTTGGGGAGAGAAGGGTGCAGGTGGCACCAGGTGGCAAGTCGTAGATTCGTTATTGCTTAGAATTCTGTATAAGACGTCGGTCGAATAATATGTTATGATTTAAAATGTTGCTTAATGTTTCTCATAAGTAAATAAAGGGGTTTTCGCTTTGCTGTGGATAAATGGGAAAGTACTCGATGCATTTCGTGCTGGACGGATGGCTCGTCCTCCGTGTGCCCTCTCGATGCAAGATAAGCCCGGTCATAAACTCTCTCCATTCGGTCCGCAGATGGCGCCTCGAGCCGCGGGCTGGCGGACGTTTATACGCGCGTGGAATGTGTAGTTTCAAGTAGAATGCTCGGATTGCAGACATAAACCTTTTGATAGATCATTAAAACATTAATTATATTCCATATAATCATAGCGGCGCCTGAATTACAATAAACATGCTTCAGTTTGTGTTTAAAAATGAGAAAGGTGAACCAAAGGTGCCTTTTACACCTGGAACTCATCAGGCAAACTCAGTTACTTTACGATCTTAACGGAACCAAAGAATGCGATTCCCTCTTCTGTGAGTTATATTTCCTGTCACCTCGGAGCCCTGAAACACATCTGGCCCGGATCTCGACGGTGCGTGCTGCACTCCCCCGAATGACAGAGCGGATAACGGTGGGGGCTAGGGATAACGGTGGGAGGAACTCTCGCCAGTTCCTTTGTTCTCTCGGAGATTTTCTGATAAGCGTGTTCCTATTTAAGTGAACTGTGAATCAATGCATTTTTAGGAAGGGCTGAACGTGGCACAAGGGCGAGTCGTGCTGTCGATGTTCGCTTCCTCCGGATCTGTATAAGTTGGTATTTAATAAAGCTGCGTCATTCTCAAACTGTTTGTGGACTTCTTTTGCAAACGAAGAGCTGCTTCTTCACATTTGGTACCAGGAGTGGGGTGCAGCACCGGACGACGGGAAACGGAGCCCGAACGACAGGAGGAAGGCTGCCTGAGGCCGGCGCCGGCACGCTGATTTGATTAAAGGTGAGAGTTGTTTTATATCAGAGGGCTATTATTCCAAATTCGTACCTTCCTCCCTCGAGCGGTTCAGTCTCCCTGTCTTCCGCGCTGCCTGCACTCGAACAGAAATTGTAAGTAAAGGCCCATTTTAGGCCTCAGAATGACGTGGCTTTGTTAAAATCACCAGGATAAAACATTAAGAGTAAGAATAACGTTAAAGGATAGGATTTGCGCAGGATATCAGTAAAGATAACGTTCGATAGGGGTAACGTTATAGTTAACAAGGGAAAGGGGAAAAGTGAGGTCGGACAGCCGTAAAGGTTGAACCAGGTGGCCGAGAACTTTCCAGGAAGGATCAGCCCAGAGCAATAAGATGGGAAACAAGCTGATGAAAGAAGGGGAACCCCTTAAGGGAACCCCGGCATCTTTCATGTTTAAGAGGCATCATTTTGCCGCGGTAAGACCAGTAAAGGACTGGGCTGTGTTAACTAAAGATTTAAATAATCCCTGGCCAGAGGAGGGATCGTTTGCACTTGACAAGTTGGAAGTGTTGTACGGAGCTTTGGATAAGCTAGAAAGGGAAAGGAAACACTTCCCACCCGATTACTGGAAAGTGTATGGCTGGTGGGAAAGGGAAGGAATGAAGCGACTGGCAGCCTCAAGACAGGCTAGCTTGGCAGGGGAAGTACTGAAGCTTCAGGGCCAAAAGAAACAAGCAGACAAGGTTCAGGACAAAACAATTAAGGAGGTAGTTAAGCAAGCAAATCAGCGGCTAATGCCGCTCGTCCATAATCCGGACCAAGACCCCGCGACAGGGGAGGTAGCCACCATGCCTCTACCCCCCCAAGCCCTGAGCCCTGTCCCAGGGCTACAGGCGCCACCTCTCCCACCCCCGCCCCTGTTCCCCCAGGGGTTAGACCCCCAGAAAACTAGACCAGCCGCCCCTCAGGTTCACCTTAGCCCGGGCAATCCATTTAGAGGACCAGAAATTAATGGGATGGACAGCGGGTTCGCGGCCCCAGAAGGGCCAGGAGAACTGTACCCCTCATTGGAAGGGTGCACGGAATCAGAGAACCCACAACCTGCAATCGGGATGTGTCCTTTAAAAACAATAGGACTGAACAGGGGGGCACCCATTAACATCAGGATACCCTGGAGAGAATCAGATTTGGCGTCTATGCAGGAGCGGGTGAGAACCCTGCTGGCTGAACATCCCGGTCAGATACCGGAATTTATGCGGTTGTGGATACAAAATACAGGCGCAGATTGGCGGGACGTCTGCCACATGGGGAAGGCTGTATTGCCCGCGCGGGTGTGGGACCAGGCCAAAGTACACGCACGCTGGCCAAATGTAGCGCCGCCCCCGGCCCAAACCGCGGCCCAGACCCTCGCCGATTGGGAGGCCCTGGTCGACTTATTGTTGGCCGGGGTACATACCGCACTGATGCCAGCCGCGGGGCCAGATTGGAATAAAATATACGGCCTAAAACAGAAGCATGGCGAAGCAGCCCTCGATTGGAAAGAGAGGGTAGAACGAGCAGTGTTAAAGTGGGGAGGACTGGGCCAGGTGCGGGCACAAGATCTCCCTCACGCTGTAGTGAACAACTTTTTTGTAGAAGGAATGAGACCGGCAGTTAAGAAGCGCATTCAAACGGCTATGATAGGATGGAGAAACACCCCAACCGACCAACTAGTCGAAGCGGCCGAACAATGTGGCGAGGGCGACGAGAAGAAGGCCGATGTTAAGGACGACATGTTGCAAATGCTCGTCCAGGAGAAACGGGACCAACTTAACCAAAATAAGAAGGGAAATCGAGGCCAAGGACGGGCCCAGAATCGGGACACCAGGTTAGAGCCCAACGAAGAGTGGGGGCGCGATGACGAAAACGAAAATGACGCTGATGACAACGACAATGGACGAGTCGACATGCGGACACAAGGGCCCCCTCCCCAAAATTGGAACCCACAAGGGCCCCCTCCCCAAAATTGGAACCCACAAGGGCCCCCTCCCCAAAACTGGAACATGCAGGGGCCCCCTCCACCGCCGCAGAGCTGGGCCATGCAACCACCCCCTCCACAGACCTGGGCAGTACAAACGCCCCCTCCCCAGAACGGGTATCCACAGGGACCCCCTCCCCAAATTTATGGGCCTCCCCCAAGTTATTGGGCCCCAAGCGGAGCAAACGGGAATGGGCCGCCACAATGGGGACAGCGGAACCAACAGCCTGCGAGGCGTCCGATGCAACAGGGTCAGCGCAATAGTAACGGGCATCCCGCATCCACCGCTCCACAAGGGGCGTGCTTCCGTTGCGGACGGATGGGACATTGGAAACGTGATTGCCGGGGGCCCCGCCAGGGATACCCGCCACAGAGAAATCAAGTAGCCTATTGACGGGACGCCGGCGGGCCGCCCGTAGAATGCCCCCTCTTGACTATGACACCAACCGAGGAGCCGACCTGGACACTAGACGTGGATGGGCAACCGGTAGACTTTCTCGTAGATACGGGCGCGACTCGCAGTACTATTAACGAAGGGCAGCTACCATCTTTGCGCCCCACTGATAGAGATGTTCAGATAGTGGGAGTTTCAGGCTTGCCCCAAGCGCTTCCCATTTCAGAAGAGGTAAGAGTGGTGTGCGGCCCATTAGAGGCTAGACACGCTTTCTTGATGACTACCACCGCCCCGACTAACTTGTTGGGACGGGATTTACTTTGCCGTTTAGGCTGCCAAATTTCATGCACGGAGCAGGGAGTTTTTGTAGATGTCGCGGAATCCAAACGCGATCTGTTAATGACGGCATTGTCTCGGCCCGGCCCCACCGCCTACTGGTGGAGCCTGGAAAAGGGGGCTTTGGCCTCTTGGGCACACGTCCTAGACACAGTATGCTCCCAGAGTGACGGATTGCGAGATTGGCTGCACGTACACCAAATTACAACAGACATAAAGGACAACCCTCCCCATTGCACGGCCTACTACGATGCTAGGGGCGATGACGACGAGCACCGAGGAAAGATAAAGGGGTCAATAGGTAAGAATTCGGACCTAATATTGTCAAATATATGGGTTGGACGGGAGGGAATAGGCGTCGAGGTAACCCTAACCGCGGAACAGCGGGCGTTGTCTCAGTACCCCGCAGGGGTGGACGCCCATGTTACCCTCACCACCGCCAAAGAATGGCCGGCGGAAAGTGTAGGATGGATGATGGGGCGCTTGCGAGAAATTCCGTGCAGCGCCATTTATGAAGTGGACCACTGGACAGTGACGATGCTCGACAATGACGAAGGGTATTTGATCACCCTTGAGGAGCAGAGTATAGAAGGAAAATTTGAAGAGACAGACCTGCCCCCAAAGGGCAACCACGTTGTACGAACGGTGTCTCAGGGCCCGGGCGAGTCCGATGACCTCTTGGAGGAGGTTCCGGCCGATTTGTGGTCCCAGCACGACAACGATGTCGGGCGAATTCGCGATGCCAAACCTCTGGTAATACCGGTCCAACCAGGAATGCCCCTCCCAAACGTGAGACAATATAAATTGCGGCACGAGGCCGATGCGGGCATAGAGCCAGTGATTCAATCTTTGGTAAAACAGAAAATAATTGTAGAAACTAACAGCCAATGCAACACACCAATTTTGCCCGTAAAGAAACCAATGCAGGATAAATGGAGGTTCGTGCAGGATTTGAGGGAAGTGAATAAGGTCATACAAGGCATACACCCAGTGGTACCAAACGCGGAAGGCCTTATGACATCTATTCCACCGGACGCAACACATTTTACCGTCATTGACTTATGCTCGGCCTTTTTCTCTGTACCCATCGCACCCGAGTCACAATACTTGTTCGCCTTCACCTTTAGGGGGCGCCAGTTCACCTGGACGGTGTTACCCCAAGGGTTCTCCGACAGCCCCACCCTGTTCTCCCGAGCGTTGCACCGCGATTTGGCAGACGTGGAACTAAAAGGGGGTTCGGTGTTGTTGCAATACATTGACGACTTGTTGATTTGTTCCCCCTCCAAGGAAGCCTGTGAAGGGGACTCCATGGCCCTGCTAAGAGCCTTGGCGGCCAAGGGCCACAAGGTGGGACGGAGAAAGCTCCAATTTGTACGGAAGGTAGTAACCTATTTGGGTCATGCCATTTCACACGGGAAGCGAGAACTGCATGTTGGACGGGTGACCGCCATCATGGAATCGCCACGGCCAAGTACGCAACGACAGATGTTGCGCTTCCTAGGTATGACGGGTTACTGCCGCTCTTGGATAATTGACTACGCGCTACTTGCTAAACCGCTGTACGAAGCCACTAGAGTAGGAGAACCAAACTACTTGGTTTGGACGGACGAATTGATGCGCTGTTTTGAGGGGCTGAAAAAGGCATTGGTAACGGCACCGACTTTAGGACTCCCCGATTATGCGAAACCATTCACCCTTTACACTCATGCAATAAGGGGTTTTGCTCAGTCCGTTTTGACACAGACTCATGGAGATAAGGAACGACCGGTAGCCTACTTTAGTAAAAAGCTGGAACCGGTCGAGCAAGGGTTTCCGGTGTGCCTGCAAGCCGTGGCAGCGGCTAGGTACGCTGTGGAAAGGACAGCGGACATTGTGATGGGGCACCCGGTAACGCTACAGGTACCGCACTGCGTCACTTCACTGTTACTACAGCGGACAACACAACACTTGTCGACCACTAGATTAATGCAATACGAAACAGCACTGATTACGGCCGCCAACGTCACCATTAAACGTTGCACTACACTCAACCCGGCCTCACTGATGCCCACCCCAGAGGAGGGCGAACCCCACGTATGTGTCGATGTAGTACAGCAAGTCTCCACGGTACGTCCGGACTTGAAGGACGTTCCCCTCGACGACCCCGATCGTGTGTACTACGTCGATGGGTCGGCTAAACGCGGATGGGACGGCTCTTTGCTATCTGGATACGCGGTGTGTTCAGATAGTGAGACGGTAGAAAGTGGGCGCCTTCCGCCCACATTTTCTGCCCAGCAGGCGGAGCTGTGCGCCTTGACTAGAGCATGCAGCTTGGCGGCGGACCTGGCCGTCAACATTTATACAGATTCAGCATACGCGCACGGGGTAGTTCACGACAAAGGGGCAATCTGGAAGATGCGAGGCTTTCTCACATCCGCGGGTTCGGTCATAAAGAACGGCGAACTGGTTGAAGGGCTACTCCAAAGCATCTTGCTTCCCCGCGCTATCGCGGTAATTAAATGTCGCGGCCACCAAAAGACAGACTCTGACGTCGCCCGAGGCAACGCCAGAGCAGACGCAGCGGCAGGAAAAGCGGCCAACCAACAAATAGGACGGAACATGCCGATGGTAACGCGAGCAAAGGGGGCACACACGCAAACTGCCAACGAACCGACCTCAGGACCTACCCCCTCCCCGCAAATTGGGTGCACCATCATCACCGCCTCACCAACTAATGAGGACGTTATAAAACTTCAAAACGCAGCAACAGCAGCCGAACACAATGACTGGGTAAAACGAGGGGCCACACGCCCCGGACCAAATGCGATGTGGACCCTTCACGGAAAACCAATAGCACCCAAGGAACTACTGCCTTGGCTGGCACGTATGGGACATCAAAATGGCCATGTGTGCCAGAGGGGGGTGATGGAACAGATAAACTATACCTGGGCGGCACCGGGACTGTCGCGAATCGCATCAGAGGTGTGCCGGTCATGCGCGGTTTGCCAACAACACAACAGGGGGGCACCTCCTAGGCACCCACATAATGCGGGCCATCCTCGACCAATCGGGCCCTTCTGTCATGTCCAGTTCGATTTTATTAACATGGAACCAAGTATGTCGTTCCGATATGTCCTGGTAATCGTGGACATGTTCACAAAATGGGTCGAGGCCTATCCATGCGCTAAGTCAGACGCCCCGACAGTAGCCAAGCGCCTCGTGCGGGATTTCATGTGCAGATTCGGCATCCCTCAGAAAATTTCGTCAGACAAAGGGGGCCACTTCACGGGAGAGGTGATTAAGGGTATCCTAAAGGCACTGGGCGTGAAACAATCTTTCCATTGCGCTTATCACCCACAATCAGCGGGACTTGTGGAACGCACCAATGGGACGCTGAAACTCAAGGTAGCCAAGATCTGTGCAGACACAGGTTTGAAGTGGCCGGAAGCACTCCCGCTGGCGTTAATGAGTATCCGGTCCACCCCGGGCTGCACCACGGGCCTTTCCCCCCACGAGATATTAATGGGACGACCTATGAGTTTGCCTGTTTCGGCACCGATGGACATGTCCAAACTTGACTTGCCTGTGATGGATGACATGCTTTTAAAGTTTTGCAGAGGATTGTCCAATGTGGCACGCAGCATTCACGCCCGGGTACGAGAGGCGTTGCCTGAACCAACAAGCCACGCCATCCACGACTTCCAGACCGGCGACTACGTGCTCGTAAAACACTTCACCCGCAAGAACGCCTTGGAACCAAGGTGGAAGGGACCAGTCCAGGTGATGCTGACTACACCAACGGCAGTCTTTTGCGAGGGCAAGACTTCGTGGATCCACGCCACGCACTGTAAGTTGGCCATACAAGCACCAGACACTACACCACAGCAACCACAGTAAGGATGGGCCTAATCATAGGTATGATACTATGGATTCAAATAACAGCAGCTAGGGGAAGCTCCGATCCCAATAGATGCGAAAACGGAACCCGACACCTCACCGTAACATGGGGACAAAGAGTATCACTACCATGTTTCGAACAAAAAACCCTGTACACAAATTGGGTAGCCGTAAGATGGCTAGCACTGTCGGCAGGGCCTGGACGCGTTGGCATTGTACTACGAAAGATACGAGAGTTCCGAGAAGACGGGCAAGCTAGCATTAAGACCTTGGCCCAACCAGGATACCAATGGGGAACCCCTGATTTTAAGCTACAAACACGCACACGCCTAGGGAAAGACATGACCATGCAGGTCCGGTGCAGCGTCTGGACCCCTGGCACGGCCGGTGGCGAAAAGAACTACATACGATGCAACGAATACATACTCACGCCGCAACCCCAGGATAAGGCCCCAAAGAAGGGTGAAAACACATATTGGATAGTGGCCAGGGAGGTGGCAACAATTCAAAATAGGACACACTGCTGGTCGTGCATGCACTTTCCCCAAGCAGGCACCACAGGAATACACATGATAGTGCTACCCTTGTCCCTCAATGACCTCTGCTCACAACCTATCGATTCCCCATGTTTAGTCACCACGCTGGAAAGAGAAGGGGTTGACAACGGCCAGAGTTGCAATCGACAATTTAATTATCGCCCATCAATGATTGCCCATGTGGCCGAGAGGCCTGCCCCCGTCTGGGTCAAACCACAGAAAGGGACGGTCTGCCTCCAGGGTTCCGGCCACTTGCGTATGGGAGAATCAGAATGCGCCTACACTCTCCCCGGGAAGCTGGGACAAGGGAGCTCGGGGATTACATTACGAATAGTACTGCAAGATAAACACAACCACAACATAACGGTCATAACATTCTCTAGGGGGGTTAGTAGGATTAATGGGGTGGTAAAGGGACTCCAGTGCTTATCCACCCACCTGGTCCCACCCCATGGGACAATGTTTATATGCGGCGACAAGGCTTACCCCTATTTACCAAATAATTGGGGGGGCACATGTTATTTGGGTTCAGTCCTTCCTGACGTTGAGATACTGGATGAGCTAGACCCAAAGTCTTTGGACAGGCGTTATAAGAGGTCAGTCATGAACGAAGATGGAACCACTAAACTACACGGGAGTCTATGGGAAAAGGTGTTTGGTTTCTTCTTCCCAGGAGCGGGCACAGTCATGGATAGTTTCCGGATAGACAAATTGGCTTTGGCCCTAGAAAAGGTGGCAAACGACACCGCTACGGCTCATGACATACTATTGGACACGGTAATTCACATGCGTACAATGGTGATGCAGAATCGGGTGGCTTTGGACATGCTCCTGGCAGAGAAAGGAGGGGTATGCGGAATAATAGAGGGAAAATGTTGCACTTACATACCTGATCCGTCTGAAGGAGTGTCAGCCGCAATAGTGAGACTAAGGGAAACTAGCCACGCCCTGACGATCGATCGGATCGCGCGCGAGAATTCTTATAAATTTAGCTGGCTCACTGACTGGTTCCAGGGATGGACGGGCACCATAGTGAAGTGGTTATTGACCGCACTGGCTGTGATAATCGGGGTAGTAATTTGGGGGGCACTAATGAAATCTCTAGTCCTCCTCTGTATGAGAAAGTATTTTACAGGATGGAAAGTGAAGAAGCCGCCGACAACGACTATGGCTCTGACCACAAAGGCCGTCGACCTGAACGGGCCCTTCAACAAGGCAGTTGCGACCAGCGCTCCAGAAAATTGTATTGAATTTTGTGACGACTGTGATACTTGTGTGGATCCCATGTGGGAACTGGCTGCTGCCTGTAACGGTGTCTGTGATGACTGTGATACTTGTGCTATAAACCCCTTGCGTGTACTGGCTAACGCCTCTTATGTATTACAAGCTGACAGCTGCACGCCCCCTTTCGACCCAACTATGGATCTGATTGCGACGCTGGGCCTGGCGGTCGAGGGACCCGACGTGGATATCCTAGACCCGCAAGCCGACCAGGCGCCCAAGGGAGACTTTGACATAAAGGAAGTTCCTCTCTTTGCTTCATATGTATTAAGTTCAAATGCTTCAAGTGAATCGGATTTTTACGCTCTGTACCCTGACCAGGAAATTGAGACACAAGATACTGACAATATTATGTATTCCCCAGAACAGCAGCACGTGAGGGACCTCATGGGCATGATCGTTGATTAACTTCGAAGATCTGCAAGGACCGAGTCTGCAAAGGGTGGGGGGAGCAAGTTCCGCAGGGGAGGTGGCTGGCCCCCTGGCGGGGCAGAACCTCATCTGGACCAGACGCCTTCGTTGTGGATCCGAAACGTTAATGGACTTTCATGTTCTGAGCCCTCAGGTTCCAAGCACGC
>NC_136261.1:149768505-149800229 GCF_964187855.1 Myxine glutinosa | reverse complement strand
CATTGCTTCTGACATGAAATCCTTCCTCTTCTCCAATGGCTTGATCTTGGATCATCAATTTGGATTCAGACCAGGTCATTCTACTCAAGACATGCTGCTTCTGCTGTCTAAACAATGGATGTCTAAACAATGGTCCTCAATGCCAAACAGGAAATCAGAGCCATGTCCCTTGACATATCACGTGCCTTCGATATGGTCTGGCACCCCGGTCTGCTCACCAAACTCTCGTCGTATGGTATCCATGGAAACCTCCACGCATGGCTCGCAGACTTCCTTTCTGGTCGCAGTCAGCACGTGGCCCTGAATGGAATTCTCTCATTTCCCCCTTCTTGTTCAGGCTGAAGTTCCTCAAGGCAGTGTTCTGGGCCCTGTGCTTTTTCTGGTCTTCATCAATGATCTCTCCAACTCTCTGGAAAATCCTCTCCATCTCTTTGCTGATGACTCCACTCTCTGCCACTCCGTACCTCATCCCTCAGATCGGCAGGCAGCAGCCTCTTCACTCTCTGCAGACCTGGACAATATCACAGACTGGTCAAACAAGTGGAACATGTCTTTTAATCCTGACAAATATCACACTCTCACGATGTCTCTCCGAAAAGACCATCTGGACAACCCTCCCCTGAAAAATCCTCTTGAAGAAGTTCTGTCACTCAAGCTTTTGGGTCTCACTATCTGCCATGATGTTTCCTGGGAAAACGACATTTCCAAGCTGGCCTCCATAGCCAGTCGCCGACTGGGCATCCTCCGTCATGCGAAGTCCTTTCTGAGCACACCTGAGCTCCTCACCACATACAAAGCTTTCATCCGCAGCTCAATGTAATACTGCTCTCCACTCTGGGTTGGTGCTCCTGTCTCACATCTAGCTCGGCTTCACGCTGTAGAAACCAAAGCTTACAGAATCATTGGAATCTCCTGTGATGAAGGTGATTCTGAGGGCCTATCTCTCTCACTGCAGGCAGGGAGGCGGTCTTTCTGTCTTCTGCCGACTCTGCTCCGGCCTTGCTCCCCCTGCTCTGTCTGTGCTCTGTCCCCGAAATATTCCTGCAGGATGCACAAGATCTGCCAGTAACCCTCTTCTGGTGAAACTGCCAAAATCAAGACTCTGCTTACCTTTACTCCTTCTCCCGCCTCTGGAACAAACCCCCACACTCTCTTCAATCCCTCTCCTCCCTCCAGGACTTTAAAACAGCTGTTCACCACCATCTCTTATCTTCCCCCATCCAAAACCTTGATCTTTTCTACCCCCGTTAAAACACCCCAAATCCACCTCTTTCAATCCCCAACTTCTTTCCTGAAATTCCTAGATGTGTTAATTTGCTTTATACCATGTACTCCTCCCTCCTCCCCCAGCCCTCTCCCTTCCACTGATCTATTGTCTCCCTGTTCTCTTCTGTTGTGCTTTTGTGCTTCCCTCTTTCTCCCCCTCTTGTCTCCCGCTCCTTTCATTGCATGTTTTATGTGTCTGTGCATGTTTTCTTGTTCAATGTGTTAGCTCTTACACGAGCCTCAATTCTGTATGCAAAAAAAGAAAAAGAAAAAAGAGTAACAAACAGACAGAGACAGACAGACAGACAAACGGACTCAAATGCAATACCCTCTCCTCTGGCGAGGGTAAATATGAGAAGGATGTGGCCAATAATGTTAAACGTAATGACAATTCTTTCTTTTTGGGCACATTCGGTACACCAGAACTTCTATTTTTGTGCACATTTTCTTTTGTGTGCACATCTTATAGGAATACAAAACGAAGCAGAGTGGGGTCGATTGCCATCAACAAGCCTTTTATTCAATCAGATTTCTGCCCTTGCCATTGAGAGAAGGGAGCAACTGAATGACACATCTCATCAAAGAGTCGTGCCTCTTGAGACTAAATTTCAATCTAATTTGCAATTACATTATCTGGCATGGCGATCAAAAAATCGTTCATTTGAAAATCTGCCACATCAAAAATTGCAAAAGCATGCATAATTGTTGCATATTTTTCTTTGAACAGAATATCGACTCGCATAACCTTGGAAGTTGGATTAAAATACATTTTGAATAAATGAATGAAAGAAATCAGTGTTTTCCACAGACTGGTGTTGAAAGCTCTCCAAGGACACCATCGCAGAAAAAATTATATTTTGAACAAAAAATTTGACCGTACGAGGTATATATATATTTTGGCAATGTCTACTCCTCACTCTCTTCTCCCCCTCATCCTTCCCTTCCCTCCCCACTCTCTTCCCCTCCCCCATCTTTCCCTTTACCCTCCATCTCATTTCCCCTTTCCCCCTTCCCTATCTCCCCCCACCCCCTCCACTCCCTCACTCCTCACTTCCCTTCCCTCTCACTCCCCACCATTCTCCCTTCCCCTCTCATCCTTCCCTCCCCTCTCTCCCCCTTCCCTTCTCCTTTCCTCCCCCTTCCCTTCTCCTTTTTGCCCCCTCTTCCCCTATATATATATATATATATATATATATATATATATATATATATATATATATATATATATACAGTGAAACCTTGACTTACGAGTTTAATTCGTTCTGTGACCGAGCTCGTAACTCAATTTGCTCGTTTCTCAAATTAAATTTCCCCATTAAAATGAATTGAAATGCTATTAATCCGTTCCAGCCCCCCAAAAACCACACCAATTTTTTTTGTTACGTGTTTTTAAATAAGAAAAATGTACTTTATAAATAACAAATAATGTATAAACAAGCACGACCTCGTATATACTGTACATAATAAAAGAGAATGTAAAGAAATAAACTGGTTTTATTAAGTGTATTTACTCACACTCCTCACTGTATTTACTGATACTGTCAACCACACAAACAACAACTTCTCCATCTCTTCATGGACAGAGGTCCGGAGTTTTGAAATAATCTTAACGCCCTTGGCTGGCGTTATAATAATATTAATAATAATGCATTTATTTTATATAGCGCTTTTCAGGAAGCCCAAAGACGCTTTGACAGAGTGCAAAACATAATGCATAGCAAAACATAAAGACAATTGCAAAAAAAAAGAAGAATCAATAGGGAAATATTCAAAGCACAAAGGAGGGAGAAGGAGAGGAGATAGTCAGGGGTTAGATGCTGTGGGTTAAATGTTGAATGCAGTGTTGAACAGGTGGGTCTTGAGTGATGTTTTGAATGTGGTGAGTGAGGAGGAGTCTCTGATGGTGTGAGGTAGCGAGTTCCAGAGGGTGGGAGCAGCGATGGAGAAGGCCCTGTCCCCCCAGGATCTAAATTTGGTCCGGATGGGGGGGGTCAGGAGGTTGGTACCAGCAGAGCGGAGGTTGCGGGTGGGAGTGTGTCTGGAGAGGAGGTCAGCCAGGTAGGATGGGGCCAGGTTATGGAGGGCTTTGTAGGTCAAGAGGAGGATTTTGTACTGGATTCTCTGGGAGATGGGGAGCCAGTGAAGCTTGTAAAGGACGGGGGTGATGTGGTCACGGGTCCGGGAATGGGTGAGTAGACGGGCAGCGGAGTTCTGAATGTATTGGAGTTTATTGGTGATTGTTGAGGGTGAACCATAAAGGAGGCTATTGCAGTAGTCCAGACGGGAAGTGATGAAGGCGTGGATGAGGGTTTCTGCAGCCACGGAGGAGAGGGATGGACGGAGACGGGCGATGTTTTTCAGGTGAAAGAGGGCTGTCTTTGTGATCTGTTTAGTGTATTTGTCGAAGGAGAGGGTTTGGTCAAAGATGATGCCAAGATTCCGGATGTGAGGGGAGGTGGATACTGGGAAACCGTCGATGTTGAGGGCAATGTTATGGGTGGACTTGGTGAGCGTTTTTGGGCCAATGATGATTATTTCAGATTTATCACAGTTAAGTTTGAGGAAGTTGATTTGAAGCCAGGATTTTATTTCAGTGATGCAGTTTGTCAGGATAGAGTGGGTGGCGGTGGAGATGGACTTGGTGGAGATGAAAAGCTGGATGTCATCGGCGAAGCAGTGGAATTGGAGACCATGACGGCGGATTAAGTGACCGAGGGGGGACAGGTAAAGGATGAAGAGGAGGGGGCCAAGAACTGAACCTTGGGGGACACCTTGGGGGAGTGGAGCAGTGGGGGATTTGCAGTTATTGATGGAGATGAACTGACGTCTGTCAGAGAGGTATGATTTAATCCAAGAGAGGGCAGTGCCGGTAATGTTAAAGGTGGTTTCAAGTCGGGTGAGGAGGATGGTGTGATCGATGGTGTCAAAGGCGGCGCTGAGGTCGAGGAGGATGAGAATGTTGAGGTTGCCAGCATCAGAGGAGAGGAGAAGGTCGTTGGTGATTTTGAGGAGAGCAGTTTCAGTACTGTGGTTGGAGCGGAATCCGGATTGGAATGTTTCATACAGGTTATTGGCAGAGAGGTGATGTTTGAGTTGAGTGGCTACAGCGCGTTCCAAAACCTTTGACAGAAAGGGTAGGTTGGAGATGGGTCTGAAGTTATTTAGGGTGTCAGGGTTTAGTCCAGGTTTTTTCAGAATGGGGGTAACAGCAGCAATTTTGAGGGATGGTGGGACGATGCCTGTAGACAGGGAGGAGTTTATTGTTGCAATGATAAGTGGAGAGAGAGCAGGAAGGGAGGCCTTGACAAAGCTGGAGGGGATGGGGTCAAGAGTGCAGGTGGCAGTTTTCATTCCGATGAGGAGTTCAGAGAGGTCAGTAGGGGAGACTGGGGAGAATTGAGACAGGGGATGGCAGGATAAGGGGGGGCAGGTGGTTTGAGGGGGAGCGGGTGCGGCGGTGGTCAAGCTGTTGTAGATGTTTTCAATTTTGCGTTGGAAGAATGAAAGGAAGGAGATGCAGTTGTCTATTGTGAATGACTGGGTGGTGGTGTTCAGGGGGCTGAGGAGTTTGTTTATTGTAGAGAAGAGTGCTTTTGGGTTTCCGGAGCCAGAGTGGATAATTTGAGAGTAGTAGGCGGAGCGGGCGCGGGAGAGGGCATCTTTATAGTGTTGTATGTGGTCCTTGTAGGCCTGGGAGTGAACTGTGAGACCTGTTTTATTGCGGAGTCTTTCAAGTTGGCGAGCACGAGTTTTCATCAGGCGGAGTTCAGGGGTAAACCAGGGAGCAGAATGGGTGAAAGAAACTGTTTTGGTTTTTATAGGCGCAAGTTGGTCAAGGCAGGAGGAGAGAGTGTGGTTGTAGTAGTCAGTGAGGTCAGAAGGGGTGTGGAGGTCAACGAAGGGAGAAGTGGACATTTTTTCAGAGAGGGTCGATGAGAATGAGGCAGGTGTAAGAGCGTTTAGCTTACGGAAGTTGATAGTGCGATAATGCCTTGGTGCTAGGGTGGGGATGTTGATGGTCAGAGTGATGGCTAGGTGGTCAGAGAGAGTGAGGTCGGAGCCAGAGAGATGGTGCAAAATTAGTCCAGTAGAGCAGACAAGGTCCAAAATGTGACCACGGTTATGGGTAGGAAAGTTGACATGTTGAGTGAGGTTAAAGCAGGTGAGTAAATCAGTGAAGTCAGTGGTTAGCGTGGAGTCAGTGGAGTCCATGTGGATATTGAAATCACCAAGGAGGAGGATTGAGGGGGAGAGGGAACATAGCTGGGTCAGAAAATAGGAGAAGTCAGACAGGAATGATGGGTGTGGTTTGGGAGGGCGGTAGACAACAGCCATGACTGACTGTGTGTGACCAGAGAGTTTAAAAGCCAGGTGTTCAAATGATGGAGCAGATGAGATGGAGATGAGGTTGGTCTTGATGTCTTGTCGGTGAATAACGGCAATTCCACCACCTCGGCCCTCCGAGCGTGGTTTATTGATGTAAGAATATCCATTGGGTGTGGTGAGGTTGAGCGTGTAGTAGTCCAGTGGTTGTTGCCAGGTCTCAGTGAGACAGAGAAAGTCCAGTTTATTTTCCAGGATGTAGTCGTTCAGGATGAGGCATTTGTTGTTGAGGGACCGGGTATTGAACAGGGTGAGCTTGATGTTGTTTTGTACGGCGGGTATGAATCCAGGTGATTTGGCCAGGGTTCGCAGACAGGAGGTGCGATTTTGTGCGTTGTCGTGACCAGGTGTGTTGGGACGATGAGTGGGAGTGCGCTGAGCCGACCAGAGGATGGGGATGGAGTGACCTGATTGTAAATAAACAAACTTACGACCGGAGCCACGGTGAATGTACCTGGGTCGACGCAGGAGTCCATTCGATTTGATTGCAGAGATGCATGATGGGGTGGAGCGGGTTTTAAGCAGGAGAAGCCTTGCGGCGGAGTACCGCAGAGCCATGCCAGCAGGATGGGTGAGGAGGCGAAACAATCGACACAACCCACGGGAGTGGGCCCGAGGAAACAGCGAAGGAGCCGAGCAGGTGAAGCCAGGAGCAGAGCCGGGACCATGCAGAGGGCAGACAGGAGCGAAGAGACGAGCACGAGGCCAAGGTTGAGGAGGCAAAGCGGCAAATGCAGCGGCAAACGACCGCCGCCGCTAATCAAGATCACGGCGGCAAACCGCCACCACCGCCGCTGCAAACAATGGGCGGCACAACCCACGAGAGTGAGCCCGAGGAAATAGCGAAGGAGCCGAGCAGGTGAAGCCAGGAGCAGCAGAGCAGAGCCGGGACCGTGCAGAGGGCAGACTCAATGGCCAAAAATCCGCCACGACCACCAGGAAAGCAAGATACGGACAATGGTCCAGTCAGAGAAGCGGCGAGCAAGTGACGCCAGCGTCCTCTCACGACCGGCCCGGAAACGGAAACTGGGGGAGGTGGGAGAGGTATGAAACATATCAACACTGCAAGGACTTCCAGGAAAGAAGTTGGAATTTCCAAAAAAAAAAGTGTATCTGGGGTGAATTAGCGGGGGTAGAAAAGATCAAGGTTTTGTATGGGGGAAGATAAGAGATGGTGGTGAACAGCTGTTTTAAAGACCTGGAGGGAGGAGTGGGATTGAAGGGAGTGGGGGAGTTTGTTCCACAGGCGGGAGAAAAGGGGAATGAAAGAGTGAAGGTGAGCAGAGAGCCTAGATTTTGGCAGTTTAACCATAAGAGGGTTGCAGGCAGATCTTGTGCGACCTGTAGGAATATTGGGGGGACAGAGCACAGAGAGAGCTGGGGGAGCAAGGCCGGAGAGGAGTCGGAAGAAGACAGAAAGATATATAGCCTTTATAGCCTTTATCGACTCCTTCTGCTTCAAAATCGTACATATCGTAGAAGTACTACGATCGTACTGCCTCGCCAAGTCGACAACACGCACACCTCGCTCATGTTTTTCGACGATTACGTGTTTTATATCCAAGCACATCATCCTTTTCTTCTTCTCAGCACTGCCCTTGGCACTCAATTTCTTAGGACCCATGGTTAAAACGAAGAAATTTTCCAAAATAAACAAAATGCGAAAACAAAGCAACAGCGATATACGGCAGAGATGCTTGCACGGCAAGATAACCACGTGAACTGAACGCTCGCTGGGCCACCTAGTGGCGGGTGGCGTAAGCTCGCTCGCTCGTAACTCAGATCTCGGCTCGCATCACAAAGCAAAAAATCGACCGAGCGACGGCTCGTATCTCGGAAAACTCGTAAGTTGGTGCACTCGTAAGTCAAGGTTTCACTGTATATATATATATATATATATATATATATATATATATATATATATATATATATATATATATATATATATATATATATATATATATATATATACAGTGTCTGTCTTGTGTTGTGTTGTCCTGTGTTGTCTTGTCTTGTCACTGAACTACTTTCTCAAACTTTTGTGAAATCGTACCAAACTTCTGGTATACACATATCTCTCCCGTCGGTGTGTCTTTTGGGTATTTTTTTCGAAAAACTTTCCTTTTTTAATTTTTTAATTTTTTTGGGAAATTTTTTTTTTCACCTTCAATTGTTTATAAAATGTGATATCACGTATATTACAAATACATTTGTGCAAAATAATTGTTTGAATTACGATTGGTTTCAACCATGACAAAACGGCAACTTGGGTACAGTCATTTATCTACAGACTTGGCATTTAATATGGAATTTTTTTTTTTCTTGACTTGGGTTTACTTTCTTAACTCAGTATAACAATCTAGTGAGTTTCTTTTACACTTTGGTGATTTATTTGTTAAAAGAACCATGTCACTGATTGTCGCAGCAAGAAGTCAACAACAGAATTATATCACAGGTGGCGTGGCAAAATGTACGGACAGGTGCATTTGATGATTGGCTTCACAGTCTGGTATACAAGGGTTGTTACGTTCTGTATTAGTGGAAAACAACTGCTGCACGTCTCCAAAAGTTATTGCCGCTTCCTCTGGAGATGGTCCATCAACTCGACAATGCTGTTTGTCATGGAGTAGTGGCTTCACGAAATTACGGCATGAAACAGCGTGCTATTGCTTGGCAGTATGGCATCACTCAAGGTCAGGTGTCAAAGATCCTGAAACGAAATGCTCAGCGGGGTGTCCCTACTCCAATACCGAGGCCAGGACGTCCCCGCAGAACCACAAGGAGGGATGATCGCCAGCTGCACCGGTTAGTCCGCAATGGCCGTACCAAGTCAGCTAATCGGCTTAGGGCTGAGTGGCAGCAACTGACAAATGTGCCTGTATCCAGAAGGCTAGTCAACCAACGACTGGTTCAAGCAGGCTATCATGCCAGGCATCCCCTGAGAAAGCCACGCCTGACCAGACAACACCGCCAGCGCCGATTGCAGTGGGCCAGAGAGCACCGTCAATGGCAGCCAGGACACTGGAATCACGTGATCTTCAGTGACGAGTCTAGATTTCTGGTCTATCGTCAAGATGGTTGCGTCCGAGTGTGCAGACAAGTGCATGAAGCCTACAACAAAGATTGTATAGTGCCAAGAGTCCAAGCTGGAGGTGGTGGGGTGACCGTTTGGGCTGCTTTTCATGCAGGGGGCAAAACTGACCTGGTTGTTCTGAATGGAAACCTGAATCAGGTCAAGCACAGGGCCATTCTGGAAGAAACATTGCTTCCATTTGCTTGTGCA
The DNA here is from genome assembly GCF_964187855.1 of Myxine glutinosa. NCBI lineage: Eukaryota > Metazoa > Chordata > Myxini > Myxiniformes > Myxinidae > Myxine > Myxine glutinosa. Next base: position 149,791,297 of record NC_136261.1, on the reverse strand, counting down.
GCCTTTCGAGGAAACTTTATCTTCCAAGATGACAATGCACGGCCTCATCATGCTCGCATGGTCCAACACATTCTTGCTGACCGTGGTGTAGAGCATATGGAGTGGCCTGCCATGTCCCCGGATATGAATCCGATCGAGAACTTTTTTTTCTTTTCTTTTGTATACTGAATCGAGGCTCGTGAAAGAGCTAACATTTATTTCACAAACAAATCAACCAGACAAATAAAATATACAAAAAGAGGGAGCGGAAGACAAGATGGGGAGAGAAGGGGAAGCACACAACCACAACATTTAAGAGCAGGGAGAAGTGTGGGAGGGAGAGGGCTTGGGGGCAGGAGGCGTGGGAAGGGGGGGGGGGGGGGGAGGTATAAAACACAAGGGCACCGAAATTTGCGGGGGTAGAAAAGATCAAGGTTTTGGATGGGGGAGGATAAGAGATGGTGGTGAACAGCTGTTTTAAAGACCTGGAGGGTGGAGTGGGATTGAAGAGAGTGAGGGAGTTTGTTCCAGAGGCGGGAGAAAAGAGGAATGAAGGAGTGAAGGTGAGCAGAAAGTCTTGATTTTGGCAGTTTAACAATAAGAGGGTTGCAGGCAGATCTTGTGCGACCTGTAGGAATATTTGGGGGACAGAGCCCAGAGAGGGCTGGGGGGGCAAGGCCAGAGAGGAGTCGGTAGAAGATGGAAAGACCACCAACCTGCCTGCGGTGAGTGAGTGAAAGGCCCTTGGAGTTAGCTTCATCGCGGGAGATTCCAATGATTCTGAACGCTTTGGTTTCAACAGCGTGAAGACGGGCTAGGTGTGAGGCAGGAGCACCAGACCAGAGGGGAGAGCAGTATTCCATAGAGCTGCGGCTGAAAGCCTTGTATGTGGTGAGGAGCTCAGGTGTGCCAAGGAAGGACTTCGCACGACGGAGGATGCCCAGTCGGCGACTGGCTTTGGAGGCCAGATTTGAAATGTGGTTTTCCCAGGAAAGATCATGGCAAATAGTGAGACCCAAAAGCTTGAGTGACAGAACTTCTTGGAGAGGAATATTCAGAAAGTGGATGGGAGGGTTTTCCAGTCGGTCTTTTCGGAGAGACATCGTAAGAGTGTGAGATTTATCAGGATTGAAAGACATGTTCCATTTGTTTGCCCAGTCTGTGATTTTGTCCAGGTCTGCAGAGAGTGAGGAGGCTGCAGACTGCCGATCTGAGGGATGAGGAATGGAGCGACAGAGAGTAGAGTCGTCAGCAAAGAGATAGAGAGGATTTTCAAGAGAGTCAGAGAGATCATTGATGAAGACCAGAAAAAGCACAGGGCCCAGAACACTACCTTGGGGAACTCCAGCCTGAACAGGAAGAGGAGATGAGAGAAACCCATTCAGGGCCACACGTTGACTACGACCAGAGAGGAAGTCCGCCAGCCATGCGTGGAGATTTCCATGGATACCAAAGGAGGAGAGTTTGGTGAGCAGAGCAGGGTGCCAGACCATATCGAAGGCATGTGAAATGTCAAGGGAGACAGCTCTAATTTCCTGTTTGGCGTTGAGGACATCCATCCATTATTGAGAAAGCAGAAGCAGCATGTCCAGAGTAGAGTGACCAGGTCTGAAACCAAATTGATGATCAGAGATCAAGCCATTGGAGAAGAGGAAAGATTTCATATCTGAAGCAATGATGGATTCCATGACTTTGCTGATAATTGGGAGAAGGCTGATTGGTCTGTAGTTGCTGGGATCTGTTTTTGCACCTTTTTTGTGCAAAGCGGTGATGTTGGCTGATTTCCAAGCAGATGGCAGATGACCTTGAGCAAAAGAGAGGGTGAAGAGAACAGAAAGAGGGAGTGAAAGAGCGGAAGAACATGATTTTAGGACCTGTGGGCTGATGCCGTCAGGACCAGTTGCAGAATCAGAGTCGAGGGTTGACATAAACTTTTCCACCTTGTCAGGAGGAAAGGACACAGAGTCCAGGAGCAGCTGGGTACGACTGGGTACGGTGGGTACAGAGAGGGATGGGTTTGGGACACAAGATTTAGAGGCAAACACAGAGTTGAGGCATTCAGCTTTTTCACGTGCGGAGACAGCCGTTAAGCCATTTGAGGTGAGGGAGGGGATGGAGGGGGAACAAACACCAGAAACAGATTTGACCAGACCCCACCAGGATTTGGAAGAGGGAGACAGATAAGAGAGTTCGGTCTTGAGAACGGTGAGATATTTGTTTCCTGGCTCTCCTGAGGGTGGACACACACTTGTTTCGGGCTTTGTGAAAGGAAATGAGATTTCTTTCCGTTGGATTTGCTTTCCAGGAGACGAAAGCAAGTTGTTTCAGGGCAACAGCCTCACCACAAGATTCCGTGTACCATGGACGGGAGGAAGGGTATGACAACTGAAGACGTGATGGGATAAATCTGTGCATGAGAGAGAGCAATTTACTTTGAAAGAATTCCCAGGATGAGTTGATGTCAGAGGCGGTAGAGATGGGAGACCAGTCCAGATGATTGATGGCTTCTTGAAGACCGTGCCAGTTGGCCTGAGTGAAATGCCAGACTCGTCGATGCTGAGGAGGCTCTCTGAGAATGGTCAGAGAGATGTCCACTTTGACAAGCACATGATCAGATGAGCCGATTGGAGCAGAAGAAGAGCAGCAGACATTTTCAGGGAAGTTTGTCATAACCAAATCCAGAAGAGAAGATGCTCCGTTGACTGAGATCCGGGTCGGGAAATTGACAGATTGTGTCAGTCCCAGTGAGTCGCAGAAGTCCTTTGCTGAAGAGCCATGGCTGGTGAGAGAGGTACCCACACTCAGCCAACTGGCATGGTGACAATTGAAATCACCACCTATGAGGAAGAGAGAGTTGGGATGGGTAGATAGAAGTTGGTCCATATTATCAGACAGCGAGATGTAGATGGAGTCATCGCTGTTTGGTGGACGGTACAACACACATATGAACAAAAGATGGGAGCGAAGGGGAAGCCGTAGCCAAAGGTATTCCTGGGGGTGAGGTGGAGAGAGGGCAGTGGAGGGCGAGTGAGGAAGAGAGTTTTATATAAAGATAGCAACCCCACCTCCAGGACGAGGCTCAGGTCTATCATACCGGAGGAGGGAGTAACCTGGGAGAGATACCAAGGCATCAGAGACATCATCAAGGAGGAAAGTTTCTGTTAAGCAGATCACATCTGGTTTGTCAGAAGCAACCTGTATGGAGAGATCAGTCAAGTTTGAGCGAAGGCCCCGGATGTTTGAGGTCCATACCGTTAATGAAGAGGAAGGGGGAGCTTCGGGTCCAGAACAGGGGGGGGAGGGGTAGGGTAAGATGTGGAAGAGGAGGAAGAGGTAGGGAGAGCTGTTGAAGGTGTGTCAGAGATTTCAGAATTGCTTGGAGAAAGGGAAGAATGGGGCGGACAAAAGGTTTGATGGAGATTGGGTGAGGCACAGTGAGGTGTTATTTGAGGAGGGGGGAGAGCGAGGCAGAAGGTTGGGGGAGATGAAGGTGAAAGTTGGAAGGGGGAAGAAGCAGGGAGGATGCTTTGAGGAGGAGGGGTGAGAGGGGAGTCTAGGAGGGGAGGAGCAAGGGAGAGTCTCGGAGGGGAGGGGTGTGGGGGGAGTTTAGGAGGGAGGGGAGGGAAGGGGCAAGGGGGGAGATTTGAAAGGGATGGGTGATGGGGAGGATTTGGAGGGGAGGGGTGAGATTGGATTTTGAAAAGTGTACGATTCATGGGAAACGAACATTTTTTGCAAAATGAGTTTGAGACCTTCGAGTCAAAAATACGTTTGAGGACACTGAAGGAGGGGTGGAGTTCTGGATAGTTTAGGGAATGTAGAAAGGAGGAACTGTAAGAGATGGTATTATATATATTTTTTGGAATGAATAGATTTGGTGAGCAAGACGAAAGCATCCTTTTGTAGGAAAAGAAGAAAAGGGTGTTATAATATATGAGAGAAAATAGTTGTTCAGGGGAGAGATTATACATTTCTAACCACGTGATCACGAACGAAGAACGAACGAACAAATAAGAACAACAAATAAACGAATAAGACCTGGGAAGGAAATATTTTTTGGGTTTTTTTTTTTTTTTTGAGTAGAGATATTAAACAAGGAGGTATGGGGTGAACGACTGGGATGAAACAGAGAACGAAAATAATTGCAGCGCATTCGACGAATCGCTGAGAGAAAAACAAAACCACAAGGTCGGAGACGGTACTGTAGCCTAAGCCTACGAGTACTAGGCCGCAGAATACTCGATATGCATTAACCGACGATTGTGTATACATGTACGAAAAATTAGCACCGAAAAATTTCCAAAAGATACGCTATAGGTACATACACCGAAAGATAGATACAGTCTCGACAAAAACACAATTGAGAAATATCACTTAGCTTCGAAAGCGTGAGCGCATGGAACAGCTTCGAAAAGACGTGACCTCGCCGTGATCTCGCGAGATCGCCCTTGTGGGCAGAATTAACGTGTCAAATCGACCACTTGGACCAGCAGCCGACCTCTGTGCGTGAATAGCAGCAGGCTATTGTCACTGCATGGCAAGCGATTCCTGTCCAAACCTTGGCAAATCTCGTGAACAGCATGCCTCGACGTGTACGTGCTCTCCTGAATGCTCGTGGGGGTTACATGAAGTACTGAACTGTAATTTTACTGTCCGTAATCCCAGTCGTAATTTAACTTTTGTTTTTGTTAAAAAAATTTTTGGCTAATGTGCAAAATAAAGAGATACTTCTGGAAAACGCACAGAAATTTAACACAGTACTGTCCATGAATTGAGTTCGATATCAGTTTACATCACTTTCAAGGATCAATTTATTTGTTTCGAAATGTCAAATGTGGTTTTTGTTTCTTTTAAAGGTCACATTAACAAAATCTCGAATAATTTCAACATAATTCCAATGAACTTTTGGTTCTAAGACATCTTGAAAAGTAAGTTCACCCCCACAAAAAAAATATTCCATATTAAATGCCAAGTCTGTATATATCTACACATCTGGGCAGTGTCTGTGTTGTCACTTAACGACTCCCTCAAACTTTTGTTTCCGTGGTTGTGAAGTGTTTTTAATAACGTGGTGGTGAGGTATTTTGAATTACGTGGTGGGTGAGGTGTTTTTAATTATGTGGTGGTGAGGTGTTTTGAATTATGTGGTGGTGAGGTGTTTTGAATTACTTGGTGGGTGAGGTGTTTTGAATTATGTGGTGGTGAGGTGTTTTGAATTATGTGGTGGTGAGGTGTTTTGAATTACTTGGTGGTGAGGTGTTTTTAAATGACGTGGTGGTGAGGTGTTTTTAATTTCGTGGCTGTGAGGTGTTTTTAATTTCGTGGTGGTGAGGTGTTTTCATTCCGTGTTTTATGGCTGTGAGGTGTTTTCAATTTCGTGGTGGTGAGGTGTTTTTATTACATGTTTTAAATTACTTGATGGTGTGGAAATGTAACTCATTGAGTGGAACTGGTAACTCATTGATTTAGACTGGTAACAAGGAAGAACCAACGACTTGAAATGAATGTCAGGAATGTGCACGAAAGTAGTCATCTCTTGTTCACCTGGTCACAGCCCAAGGCTAGAGCACCCTCCTATTATTAGGCAAATGGAACTCACAGCAGGAGGGGAGCGAGTTGGTGCCAGCAAGGCAAGCGGGATGACAGAGCAACCTTTCAGCGGAGAAGGGATTAAGAGTCAGCGCACGAAGGATTAACTGGAGTGTGCCCTTATAAACGGGAGAGACTTTGAGTCGGAGACTTGTCATCAGAACCTCTGCCCGATGGGAGGAAGGAGGATGGGATTTGCGGAGGAACATCGGCCGAACAAAAAGGACCATGCGGATAGAGTTATCTGGTCCATTGAGGAAACGGTAGTCATTAGTATTTGATACAAGTGAAATAGCAGTTAATAAAGTTGTGATCTTTTGTAAACCTGTGACATCATTGGAGTCTTGAGTCTCACCACACTTCCACGACAATCTGGAGGCACCGCTGGGATTTCCAGTGGACTTCGCCAAGGTAAGCATGGCGTCTTGGGGATGGTCCATTATGAAATACGAACCTGTGTTTAATTCTGAACATGGTGGAGGTGGTGGTGGGCTTCCCTGCGCACCGATGCAGCGATATAGGTAACGATAATCCAAGGAGTGTAAACATATTTTTGTCACGACTGTCCGAGGTAAAAGTCACGGATGGAACGTTTTAAATGATTCTATTATTCGTGTGTTTGCGAGGATGCGTACGTTATACGCTGGGTGTTAAGAGCCTTACTCTGGCCTGCGGGCAAATCGGCTCATGAAGTGCACCATGAGGCGATTTGTTTGCCGGTTTGGTAAGGTCTGTACACGTGTACAATCGTGTACACCCATTTTAAATAAATAAATAAATAAAAAAATTTCAGTTTTCCCGCCATGTCTAAAACTCGTTCGATTAACATATAAATTAATGACAGACAACGCCATCTCATGCCGGTCCAGAAATATTGTGAAAGATGGCGATTGGATGAAAATTGCATAGCGACACTCCCTCACTGTCCCTCATTGTCCCTCATTTCCATTCCGGCTACCTGTCTCTCGTTCCCATTGGCGGACGCTTTGCGAGAAGCAAAGCGTTTGTGTGAACCCTCAAGCTCAACCTAAATTGAACTTGTTGGTGCAGTGGTGTTGTTTTTGTGTTTTCTCTTCTTCCCGTGCTCGCAGATTTGGTTGGTACATATATATTTATTGAAAGGTGAAAGATTTATCTGCGATTAAGCTTCAAAATATAAAAAATTGATCTGCTTGGTGTTAGTTTAAGGGCTGTTCCAAATTTATCCTGGTTAAACACCAAAATCTGAATCAAATTTTGTCCAGGTCCATCACTAAGCTTTTGAGACTTCACGGTTAAATGAAAGACAATAATTAAGCGCTTTGGGGAAGGCAATGGCAAACCACCCAATGTCGTACACGATATTTTCAGCACGATCATGGATTTGAGAATGCATGTAACTTGCAGTGTTGAACAAACAGACATAGAAAGAGACATAGAGAGAGACAGAAAGAAAGAGAGAGAAAGACATAGAAAGAGACAGACAAACAGATATTCAGACAGACAGAGAGAGACAGACAGAGAGTCAGACAGACAGACAGATAGACAGAGAGAGAGAGACAGAGAGTCAGACAAACAGACAGACAGATAGACAGAGAGAGAGAGACAGAAAGAAAGAGAAAGAGAGACATAGAGAGAGACAGAAAGAAAGAGAGAGAGAGACATAGAGAGAGACAGAAAGAAAGAGAGAGAAAGACATAGAAAGAGACAGACAGACAGATAGACAGAGAGAGAGAGACAGAGAGAGACAGACAGAGAGTCAGACAGACAGACAGACAAATAGACAGAGAGAGAGAGACAGAGAGAGAGACAGACAGAAGTTGATTTTAATAGATTGTTGCAACGTTTTGCTCCAACGTTTTGGAAACATTCAAATGTTGGGTTTTGCAAACGTTTCCACAACGTCGCTACAACGTTTCACTTTCGTTGTTGCAACGTTCTGCTCCAACGTTTTGGAAACATTCAAATGTTGGGTTTTACTGACGTTTCCACAACGTCGCCACAACGTTTCACTTTCGTTGTTGCAACGTTTTGCTCCAACGTTTTGGGAACATTCAAATGTTGGGTTTTGCTGACGTTTCCACAACATCGCTACAACGTTTCACTTTCGTTGTTGCAACGTTTTGCTCCAACGTTTTGGGGACACTCAAATGTTAAGTAAATCGGATAAGAATTCACGAGTTATTTAATTATTAGCGATTAATGAAGTACTTATTTAATTAATTACATTTCTTATTACATTACAGTAATTACATTACAGTAATTACCTGAGGTAATTACAGTAATTACAGTTCCGGTAATTACAGTAATTACAGTAATCATTACAGTAATTACAGTAATCTTATTACAGTAATTACATTACATTAACTCAGGCACCTTTTGAGTAAGGAAGCTGATATTTGGACATGACACTGACCAAGTGATGTGGCTGTCAAGGAAAATTTTGATTTATTGATTAATCATTTAATAAATTAACTCGTTGATTTATAAATGACTTATTTAATTAAAATTCCTCAGAGATACATCTTCGGATGAAATACTTTCAGATTGGTTATGCTATGAGCCAATTGATTAAGGAAAATAATTTGTGATGGCCATATTGGAGTTCGTGGTAACTCAGTTAGTGCCACTGCACCTTTAAAATGCATCCCTGCATTCATTTTTCGATCGATTGAGTTGAAATTTTGAACAATCGGATCTGGACTGTCGTTGTTAACGACTCTAGCACGCACCCGTCCAATCAGGATGGAGCAGTATGGTCCCCGGATCATCACTGCCCGCAGTTTTAATTAGTTTTACTTTTTCTCTTGGTCATATAATTTTGAAGACATGCATGTCATGATATAGGAAATGTTTGTTCTGTTGAACGGAAGAAATGTTGTTTATTTGTGTGGGTGTGTATTTTTGTGTATTTTGGATATATTTTCACGACTAATTCCAGTTAACATCCTGCAAAATTTGCTCGTTTTCTGGCCGAGTCGAAATTGCGTTGAGTTCCTATGGCATGCGCCATTAAAAGCGCTGTGTAATGGTTGAGCTCCCTTTATTTCGTTTTGGTCATGCGGATGAGCAGACAAAGTGACGAATGCTGCGGCTGGAGCAGTAGAAGCGATGTTTCTTTTTTAAATTGAAATGATGTAATTTAATTAAACGTGGGAGAGGGCAACACCACAAAGCATACCTCTTTTAAGGTGTGTATAAACCCTGGAATATTTCAGCAATCAATACAATGCTGAAACGATGTAATTTAATTAAACGTGGGAGAGGGAAACACCACAAAGCATACCTCTTTTAAGGTGTGTATAAACCCTGGAATATTTCAGCAATCAATACAATGCTGAAACAATGTAATTTAATTAAACGTGGGAGCGGGCAACACCACAAAGCATACCTCTTTTAAGGTGTGTATAAACCCTGGAATATTTCAGCAATCAATACAATGCTGAAACGATGTAATTTAATTAAACGTGGGAGAGGGCAACACCACAAAGCATACCTCTTTTAAGGTGTGTATAAACCCTGGAATATTTCAGCAATCAATACAATGCTGAAACGATGTAATTTAATTAAACGTGGGAGAGGGCACCACCACAAAGCATACCTCTTTTAAGGTGTGTATAAACCCTGGAATATTTCAGCAATCAATACAATGCTGAAACAATGTAATTTAATTAAACGTGGGAGAGGGAAACACCACAAAGCATACCTCTTTTAAGGTGTGTATAAACCCTGGAATATTTCAGCAATCAATACAATGCTGAAACGATGTAATTTAATTAAACGTGGGAGAGGGCAACACCACAAAGCATACCTCTTTTAAGGTGTGTATAAACCCTGGAATATTTCAGCAATCAATACAATGCTGAAACGATGTAATTTAATTAAACGTGGGAGAGGGCAACACCACAAAGCATACCTCTTTTAAGGTGTGTATAAACCCTGGAATATTTCAGCAATCAATACAATGCTGAAACAATGTAATTTAATTAAACGTGGGAGAGGGCAACACCACAAAGCATACCTCTTTTAAGGTGTGTATAAACCCTGGAATATTTCAGCAATCAATACAATGCTGAAACGATGTAATTTAATTAAACGTGGGAGAGGGCAACACCACAAAGCATACCTCTTTTAAGGTGTGTATAAACCCTGGAATATTTCAGCAATCAATACAATGCTGAAACGATGTATTTTAATTAAACGTGGGAGAGGGCAACACCACAAAGCATACCTCTTTTAAGGTGTGTATAAACCCTGGAATATTTCAGCAATCAATACGATGCTGAAATGATGTAATTTACTGTGTAAGATGGTCGACCTTGGTTTTGTTTGGGTTTTGTTGTTTATTTTTGTGGGTGTGTATTTTTGTGTATTTTGTATATATTTTCATGGCTAATTCCAGTTAACATCCTGCAAAATTTGCTCGTTTTTCTGGCTGAGTCGAAATTGCGTTGAGTTCCTATGGCATGCGCCATTAAAAGCGCTGTGTAATGGTTGAGCTCCCTTTATTTCGTTTTGGTCACGTGGATGAGCAGACAAAATGACGAATGCTGCGGCTGGAGCAGTAGAAGCGATTTTTAATTGTTCAATGATTATTCGATATTGTTATGACTTATTGTCAATAGGTATACTAAGTGGTCAGGAGGTAGCCTGTTGCTATGTACAGTTTTATTCTATTGTTGATTTAGCTGTGGTGATAAAGGAAATGTTCGTTTTTAAATAGATGATTATGATAGGACCATGATTATAAAATCATGATGATTATTATGAATGATATCATAGGGTTCAAATGCAGAATGATTGCACGAACTTGGAGAAGAACTTTCAAGCCCTATGGGATAAATTGGGTATTACAAGCGATGGAATTTCAAAATTTAGCATGATTGAAGGAATTTTACAGTCCCATTTCAGGAGTTTTACGAAATTTATATTGCCAAGAGATTTTGGGTACTATTAAAAGAAAAATGATGAGATATTTTTCCCAATTAACTTTAATATCTGCCATCCATTTTGGCTGTCTCACGAATGAAGGATGAGTTGCCTTTAGTGGTTGCAAAGAAAATTTGTCGAGACCAGGCAAAATGGGGAAATATGTCAGATATGACCCTAGGACAGAACAGTGATTCATCAATTGACATGAGGTATGAACCAGAGGTGATGACCGATGAGCTTCGATCTCAGTCAATGGATGGACCTGTCCTGACATCATTGGGGAAAGGGCTTATGCAAGGAGTCATCCAAAATGATTAATTTGATTTATTGATGAATATTGATGAATTAATTGAAATTGAATAATTGATTGAATTGTTGATTGATTGAATCTAATTGATTGAATTTAATTGAATAAATTTAACTGGATAAATTGAATTGAATAAATTGAATTGAATATATTGATCGTTTGATTGATGAAAATGCGGTCTCAAGAAAGAAGCTTTGATATATTTGTGAGATATTATCAATGTGAAGACAACCTTGGAAAATTGAGCAAGGTGGTGAGTTTATATATAGATATATATGTGCGGTTACCATTGTGTGATTTCCCCTTCAACAGAGCGGACACCTGAGAATTCACCCATTTCATACTGACCCTTTGGCTCATCTGCAAATTCTGATCTGTGAGATTGGATTGTGCAAAAGCCACAGGTGAGAGAAATTCTCTGGAAATCACCATTTGAACAGGTGGAGAGATCCTTCCTGGCGGTACGAGTGAAGCTTTAGAGGAACAAGCTACAACACATCCAACGCTACTTTGATAAAAGGCAGAATGGGAAATGGAGCCTGCAAGAATACACAAGGACAACTAGAGATTCCACAAAAAGGTACTTGTACACATCATATGTACGACCGTTATGGTGCCGAAGCTATAAGGCAGGTCGAGAATTGGTATTTGTGGACAAAGGGACATGCTGAGGAGTTTCCAAGAGATGGTACATTTGAGCGAAGTCGATTGGAAAGATTGGGACAAAAATTGAAAGCCAGGAAGAGACAGAATCTAACGGTAGACTGGCTTGCATTCCATCTTTGGGATGGTGAATCTAGACAACGGGAACAGCAAGAACGGATAACGGATCTAGAACTTAAAATAAAAAGGATACAGGATACAGTGGAGGAGACAAATGCACAACTGCCCTCGAAATTAGGAATAAAAGTGACAGTTGTCCCATCTGATTTCCAGTTGTCTCCCCAAAAAGGACGGTACAGAGAATTTTTTCGTGTTTCAGGAGATAACGAGAGATTGCAGTGGCAACTCAGGGATGTAGAGATGCAGCCCAGCAATACAAGTGCACAGGTGCACAGACCAGGCAACTACAGAAACCGGTGTTTCAAGTGTGGACACATGGGACATTGGAAAAGAGGATGTCCGTATACCAACAGGAAGACAAGTTCATAGGGTAAACCAAGATCAACGGTACCAGTGCTTACCGATACCTCAGACAACGATTAGGCCTTCATTGCGGCAAAATCCCAAATGACGATTGGCCTCAACAAATTAGATTACTGGACAAACATGAATAACTGTCGATGATTCTTATATCTGAAAAGTTTTTCGGAGCAAGAGTTATTCATTTTTTCTTTTGCTTGTAAGCAAATTGATAATTAATTGATCAAATGCCAAAATTGGATCTTCTATTTTGGGCACAGCAATTTTAAATTTACAAAGTTTGGAACAATTGCGTTGCAAATTTTTTGAAACCAAGTGACAAGAGTCACATGATGATCAGGTGGGAATTTCGGACTATTGTTCCGCATGATTGATAGGTCAGTGGTCGACTGACATGCAAATGGATGTGTAGTCAAATTTGGACAAATTAATTGTGGGAACTGAAAGGGTAATTTAAATGTGACATCATAGGGGTTTTCTAAGAATAAACTTTTTGGTCCATTTATGTATTAGCATGTATAAAATTGAAGGACAAATTTTATGAAATTGAAATAAAAAACTGACACCCATCCTGATCTGTAAATAATGGTTCCAACGCAAACAAATATGCATAATGCATGCGTGTGTGTGTTTTGTGTATCAATGTTTGTGTTTGTTATCGTTGTTTTGTGTATCAATCTTACAAGATTGTTGACACCGACAGTGGGCCTTGTCTGAAAATAGATAGTTCCATGTGGATGGGATCGAATATCGAGAGAATTCGTAAAATATAAATAGAAATATAATTTGATTATGAAAATTATCACTTTTGTCAAGGGAGATGGAGAATAAAGATTTGATTTGCTGAGTTATGAGCAGCTATTCATTAATAGTAAAAATTGGGAGTAATCTTGGGATTCCATTTTTGATAGAATTTATATGAGAATAACAGCTCTTTATGGCTATGAGCTTCATAAAAAAAATGTGGGAGTACAAAATTAGTCAAATTTGGGAGAGGTCTTACACTGACGTCCCAGAATACACAATTTACACAGGGTAAACGAATTAATTTATCGTAGTGGATTGTTAACAGCAGCCTGAAAATGTCCTGAGAGTGTGTGTGCATCCATGTAATCAGAAATCCCAGATTTATTTTTACAAACAACATTTTGGTTGAGGTCTTATGTGGACGAGCACTTCCTTGGTAGATTTAAAAAAAAAAAAAAAAAACGGTACTCCATGCTAGCAGCCACTTTTGCGGCCAGTTAGGCCAAACTAATTGAGAGGAAATTGTAGTTAAATACATAAGTTACACATGGCTATTTGTAAAAAGGAAATTTGTTGAGATGGGAAACATTTTTCGAAGGTTTATTAAAGTGTTATAATATGACATGTGGCAAGGCAAACTAGTGGATGGGAAAATGAGATCTGGTTATAGAATAAATTTATTGACCCCTTGAAGTTAATTCTTCGAATCATTGTTTCACTGGCATTTTTAGTTCACATTGGAAATAGTTTGGTAGAACTTTGGTTAAAACCTTTGGTTGCGGTATTTTGGAACGAATTGATAAACCATAGGAGATTGATAAGAATAGAAACAAAAAAAATGGACCCAAAGTAGAAAGTTGGAGTCATGCCCCTCATTGCAAGCGAGCACATGGGGCAAGGGGCAAGGGAGGACGGTCCCACAGAAAATGAGGCTGCACCTAGCAGCCCAGCAGAACATTCAGTGGCAGACAAATGATAGTCGTGATTTACAGTCATTTGAATTATATTTTAACACTCCTTGCATTGATAAACATTGCATTTTCAACATGTATTCCGACTTGGGATAGTGACATTTATTTGCCTACATGACATACAATTACCTACTGATATTAATACAGCATGAGGGATAATGTATCACAACTACACTCATGATCAGGGGATTTAGTTCGACCCCGGGAGATAGGGGGATCAGGGTAAGACAAATAATCTGATTTATGTTACATATTAAGGGATTTTCTTTATTTACCTTTTAGGAAGCTTGTTAGTGTGGTATATAATGTTGAATGTCATCGACATATAATTATGTCATAGGTATGAATATATACAAGGAGGAGCAGACTTGTTTGTGGGTTTAGTAGTTATATTGGCAATTGTTTTAGTGGTGGCTTGCTTGAAAGCCTTAGTGACGGTGTGTTTGAATAAGGTAACCAACAACACGATGATAACGCATGAAGTGACAAATGAGGAAAGAAATGTGGAACCACAAGAGGAAGACTTTTATGGCGACATAAATACTGAGATTAAAAGATTAAATTAAGTGATGTTGCAAATGAATACAGTAGAATTAAGATAATGACATAACGACAATGTTATGAGTTGTGTCAATTACAAGATCAGTGAACTCATATCACCACGAGTGACACACTGTTAGTAAAAAAAAAAAAAAAGAAGGAAAAGGAAAAGTGGGGAGAATTATGGTAATAATACATTATGCTTAATTTGTTGGTTTGGGAAAATTTTTGGTGGGAATTAGATATTCCTGTTTGTGATTGTAATCATATACAATTTATTTTCTTAGAGTAGTGCTAAAATACCTGCACGAGTTAATTTTGAACTATATTAACCTGAAAGCAATTGTGGATGCTATTCTTAGTTTAGTAGTCAAATACATACCTGATTGAATATTATTTGTGTGACGCATATAAATGAATATAACTTTTTGAATGTTGTAAGGGAAAACAACAAATTGTTGAATGTGAAACTGTCGGAAGATATACAGTGGTACCTCGGCTTACGAGTTTAATCCGTTCCGTGACGGAGCTCGTAAGCCAAATCGCTCGTAAGTCAAAGCAAATTTTCCCATTCAAATGCATTGAAATGCTATTAATCCGTTCCAGCCTCAAAAAAAAAACACCAATTTTTTTTGTTAGGTGCTTTTAAATAACAAAAATGTACTTTATAAATAACAAATAATGTATAAACAAGCACGACCTCGTATATACTGTACATAATACAAGAGAATGTAAAGAAATAAACTGGACCTCTATCCATGAAGATATGGAGAAGTTGTTGTTTGTGTGGTTGAAGGAGAAGCAGCTCGCAGGAGATACCGTGACCGAGAGCATCATGTGTTTGAAAAGATTGAAACTCGGATATCGAGCACAGACCACGAGGTGTTTTTTCTTTTTTCTTAATCTCGGTTTCAGTGAACTTTTGCTCTGTGCTCACGTGTACTGTACCTGTACCTGTAATGGTACGTCAGAGGATGGCACCTGTTGTCATCATATTAAGTGCAAGATGTTCTGCATCGTAAGTTGGTACACCGTGGTCTTTCGGCGGTGTTTAAGCCGGCCGTCTTGGCTTCTGTCACCATTGGCATTGAGTCTTTCGATGTAGGTAGGTCGTTGTGTGCCGGTGCCTTGGCCGAATTCCTTCATTGCTGCATTGTTAGCTCACCTGGTTTTTTATACCACATCTTTGGTTATCGGACCAGCGAATGACGTCATCTCCAAAGTATGGCTTATTACCTTCGCAAAAGCGGAAGGTTATGTTTTGATCGCTGTGTATTTATTTGTATGTCTGTGTGTGTGTATGTTAATCGCATAACTCAAAAAGTATTCAACCGAATTGCATGAAATTTGGTGGGATGATTGGTTATTATACGGGACACATTTGATTAGATTTTGGGAAACAGATTTGCTCAAATTCTGACTATTTTTAACTCGATCGTATTTCACTCAAAGTTATGAGCGACTGAAGAAGAAGATGTCCATCCAGGACGTCATCACTATAACGCGATCTCCCGCGATCATTTCAACCTCAAAAAAAATTATAATTGCAGATTTGACAATAGATGAGGCATATTAACAAACGAATGAAACAGATTTGCTCAAATTCTGACTATTTTTAACTCGATCGTATTTCACTCAAAGTTATGCGCGACTGAAGAAGAAGATGTCGATCCAGGACGTCATCACTATAACGCAATCTCCCGCGATCATTTCAACCTCAAAAATTTTATTTTGGCAACAAAAGTAGCTGCGGCGAAGGTATGCGCTCTACCGAGTGCCCGTTCTAGTTCTCACTTGTCTTGGACGATCTTCTACTTCTAGCCTTCCACCGTGCATTTGGTGTCCACTGTACTTACTGTACAGTGCCTGGTAAAATTGATGTAATGGGTTTTTGACCATGAACCGTCATGAACCGTCAACGCCATGAACCGCTAACACTCAAAAGCCCATTTATCGCGCCTTATAAAGCAAAACGCAAACCGAAAGCCATGCCTCTCAAGCGAGGCGTGCTTCCGTGGTCACGTGATCCACAAGTGTAGCTCATTATACCCGCACGCGCGACACGCTTTGGCGGTCACGTGACCAGCCACTCTGGAGGCGGGGATCCCCGCCGATGACGTCACCGGCTGGAGCAAGGAGATTCCTCGCTAATGTATTTCGACGATTGCGTGTTTTATATCCAAGCAGAGATGCTTTCACGGCAAGATAACCACGTGACCGGACCGGAACCGACCGTGACCGGAACTAAGGGGACGACCGGAAAATTCAAAAAAATAAATTTTTTGAGCTCGTACATCGGATCTCGGCTCGTATCCCAAAGCAACAAACCGCCCGAGCGACGGCTCGTATCCCGAAAAACTCGTACGTTGGGGCACTCGTAAGCCGAGGTACCACTGTACATGATTATGCTGATTTCATGGTAAGATGTACCCTATCTGATTCAGTGTGTGTGGAAAGCAGATTCAGATGTGACTGAGCATAAGGATAAGACAAGATCACATTTGAAGGGGGTGCTAACAGAATTGGGAAGAAGTTCGAGAAAGAAAATTTGTGGCTAAAAATGAAGTTAATCATGGCATACACCCTCTTTCTCAAAGAATGATGAAAACATTCTCCCGTGTAACTTGGAGATGGATGCTTACCTTCACCAAGGAAATTTATGTGACCATTTGCCTGGATCACACTGCAACATATGAAAGAAAGGCGATCACTTACTCTTGTTCGAAGGCTTCGAACATTCATCACATCAGAAGTTGCAGGACAACGACATTTTGCCTGCAACCTCTGTGAAATGCGGGGACATATGTTATTACTTCACC
This sequence comes from Myxine glutinosa, assembly GCF_964187855.1. Classification (NCBI taxonomy): domain Eukaryota; kingdom Metazoa; phylum Chordata; class Myxini; order Myxiniformes; family Myxinidae; genus Myxine; species Myxine glutinosa. Next base: position 149,774,291 of record NC_136261.1, on the reverse strand, counting down.
AACGTCCGGGGAACCAGCATGGAGCTGCAAACAAACGGCTGTGCCCTTGTCACAACAGCTGTGCACGATTCTGCTGGTTGCTCCTGGTATGGACCATGGATGACTTGAACACCATGGTCCCAACATCATTGTGGATGCATCCGGCATCCCTGTTCCACATCTTGCTGGCCAATCAACGTCACACCAATACTTGCTGCCCACTCACAATGAGGGAGGAGGCAAGTCGACTACAACTGGGCGAAGGCCTTGTTCAGGAATTACTATGGTTTACAGCAAAAGTGGCAAGAATGCTACATGGAGAGCAGGGTCAGTCTATGACTCCGTGCAGTTATTACAACAGCAAGACCCTACACGAAATAGTGCAGGTGCTATGAAAACATTAGGAGAAAATGTTTCAAACCTGGATTCAAACACAAGTGATCAGCCCTTCCTTTCAAACAAAGAGTCAACATTGTGTGGAGGCAAACGGTTCTGCCAGATATTGCAGATGCTTTACAAAACGTGAAAATGAAGTGAAATTGTTGTATCTTGGTGATGGTGAAGTGTTGTTTTGAGAAGATATATGTGATGCAAATGCAATATGGAAGGAGTCAATGACCAACGAAATGTTTTGTGATTCTTGCAGGACGACGGTGTATGCCTAAGGGAATTGAATTACCAAAGTTATGGTTTGAATACTTGTATTGATGTTCACTTGTAGTGATTGATTATTTACTTATACTTGTATTGATGGTTACTTGTAGTGATTGATTGTTTACTTATATTGATGTTTAGATTAATGGTTAATATAAACAAAAACAAAAAAAGTGAGGGAATTGTGGAAATGTAACTCATTGAGTGGAACTGGTAACTCATTGATTTAGACTGGTAACAAGGAAGAACCAACGACTTGAAATGAATGTCAGGAATGTGCACGAAAGTAGTCATCTCTTGTTCACCTGGTCACAGCCCAAGGCTAGAGCACCCTCCTATTATTAGGCAAATGGAACTCACAGCAGGAGGGGAGCGAGTTGGTGCCAGCAAGGCAAGCGGGATGACAGAGCAACCTTTCAGCGGAGAAGGGATTAAGAGTCAGCGCACGAAGGATTAACTGGAGTGTGCCCTTATAAACGGGAGAGACTTTGAGTCGGAGACTTGTCATCAGAACCTCTGCCCGATGGGAGGAAGGAGGATGGGATTTGCGGAGGAACATCGGCCGAACAAAAAGGACCATGCGGATAGAGTTATCTGGTCCATTGAGGAAACGGTAGTCATTAGTATTTGATACAAGTGAAATAGCAGTTAATAAAGTTGTGATCTTTTGTAAACCTGTGACATCATTGGAGTCTTGAGTCTCACCACACTTCCACGACAATGGTGAGGTGTTTTGAATTACTTGATGGTGAGGTGTTTTCAATTTCGTGGTGGTGAGGTGTAATCGTCCCAAACTTCCAGTCTGCACCCACCCCTCCTGTATGTATGTGCTGAGGGGTTCTTTTTTGAATTTTATATATTTTTTCAACCTAAATCTTCAACCTAAATTGCTCATAAAATGTAATATCACAAACACAACAAATATATTTGTGCAAAATAATTGTTTGTATTATAATTGGTGTAAATCATGACAACACAGCAACTCAGGTACAGTCATTATCCTCAGCTAAAATAAGCCCGTTCCTCAGTAACGACAAGCTAGTGTATATATATATATATATATATATATATATATATATATATATATATATATATATATATATATATATATATATATATATATATATATAATTATAAAATTGAAATCTTGCGTGTTTGTATGTAACATTCGATCGGTCCGGGGGCGTGGCTTACCCCTTTGAGAGAGTAGTAATATCCACCATTTTATTAACTCGCATAGCTTTGAGGCCTGTTTTGTAGGCCCGTGGTGTCTTGCTCTATCTCTCAGTTTTATTTCAAATCAAATTCGATATATCATTTCATTTTTCACAGTCGCTAACATAGTTTTAGACTCGGTTGAAAAAAAACGGGAAGAAAATCCGATGAAAGTTTCCGTTTATAGAACGAAATGAATTCTGAAAGGCTTGTATCTTCAAGGCCATTGAGTCTGTTTCACGCCTTTATCTTCAATCTAAGTCACCATCTGATTTCATTTTTATCGATGGTTTTAGACTCGGTAAAAGAAATAATTGAGAACATTCACGCACACACGGGAAATTGCAGAGATATATTTTTAAAATCGCGCCACGTTGATATACGAAAATACACCGCCTAAAATAACAGGCATACAGGATATATCTTCGTCATTTCATTCAACATTATTACCCGGAAGTAAAATATGTTTCAGGAAATTACCGAGAGATATTTCTTCGATTTTTTAAATTATTTATATGCGCATACACTTTAAATAGGTTTATTTGAAATCTTTAATTTTCACAATGTAATTTATTTGTCATTTGATGATCGGCAAAACGATAGCACAAACACAATACTATTTGCAGGAAGAATGTCGTATCAACCCTCCGACGGCGATACGGACGCGGACAACGAATCACACCTCACGTCTATGGACGCGAATAGCAACATCCGCACGAATCAGTCATCAATGATTTTCATTGACGCGCCTGGAGGCACAGGGAAGACGTTTCTTATTAACCTGATTCTCTCTAAAGTGAGAGCGAGTGGAGAAGTTGCCCCTGCGGTGGCCTCATCTGGCATAGCTGCTACCCTCATGCCTGGTGGAAGAACAGTGCACTCAAGGTTCCAAATCCCTCTGACACCGAGGGAAGATGGCGTATGCAACATCGATAAAAATTCCACTATCGCAGACCTCTTTCGAAGTACAAAACTCATCGTGTGGGATGAGTGTCCCATGATCAGGAGACAGAGTTTCGAGGCTGTGGATCGCACGTTGCGTGATGTATGTGACAAAGACGAGCCTTTTGGAGGGATCTTGACGATATGCTGTGGTGATTTCCGTCAACGTGATCGGAGATAAGGGCCGAAATCACGTGTCACAGGTAAGTGATTTAGAACGCTGGAGAGGTGAGCCTTATGGCTTGCTGGCCCAAATAATCTCCCTGATGATGTCCAGCGTTCGCTTTATTTCTATTCTTATATCTATTCAAACTGACATTGACCCAACGGGTCATGGGTCGTCTAGGGGTAGCATCATCATCATCATCATTGGCTGAGGGGTAGCATCATTGGCTGAGGCGTAGCATCATTGGCTGAGGGGTAGCATCATTGGCTGAGGGGTAGCATCATTGGCTGAGGGGTAGCATCATTGGCTGAGGGGTAGCATCATTGGCTGAGGGGTAGCATCATTGGCTGAGGGGTAGCATCATTGGCTGAGGGGTAGCATCATTGGCTGAGGTGTAGCTTCATTGGCTGAGGGGTAGCATCATTGGCTGAGGGGTAGCATCATTGGCTGAGGGGTCACATCATTGGCTGAGGGGTAGCATCATTGGCTGAGGGGTGGCATCATTGGCTGAGGGGTAGCATCATTGGCTGAGGGGTAGCATCATTGGCTGAGGGGTAGCATCATTGGCTGAGGGGTAGCATCATTGGCTGAGGGGTAGCATCATTGGCTGAGGTGTAGCATCATTGGCTGAGGGGTGACATCATTGGCTGAGGGGCGACATCATTAGCTGAGGGGTGGCATCATTGGCTGAGGGGCGACATCATTGGCTGAGGGGTGGCATCATTGGCTGAGGGGCGACATCATTGGCTGAGGAGTGACATCATTGGCTGAGGGGCGACATCATTGGCTGAGGGGCGACATCATTGGATGAGGGGCGGCATCATTGGCTGAGGGGCGACATCATTGGGTGAGGGGCGACATCATTGGCTGAGGTGCGACATCATTGGCTGAGGGGCGACATCATTGGCTGAGGGGCGACATCATTGGCTGAGGGGCGGCATCATTGGCTGAGGGGTGACATCATTGGCTGAGGGGTGACATCATTGGCTGAGGGGTGACATCATTGGCTGAGGGGCGACATCATTGGCTGAGGGGCGGCATCATTGGCTGAGGGGCGACATCATTGGCTGAGGGGCGACATCATTGGCTGAGGGGTGGCATCATTGGCTGAGGGGTGGCATCATTGGCTGAGGGGCGACATCATTGGCTGAGGGGTGACATCATTGGCTGAGGGGCGGCATCATTGGCTGAGGGGCGACATCAATGGCTGAGGGGTGACATCATTGGCTGAGGGGCGACATCATTGGCTGAGGGGCGACATCATTGGCTGAGGGGCGGCATCATTGGCTGAGGGGCGACATCATTGGCTGAGGGGCGACATCATTGGCTGAGGTGCGACATCATTGGCTGAGGGGCGACATCATTGGCTGAGGGGCGGCATCATTGGCTGAGGGGTGGCATCATTGGCTGAGGGGCGGCATCATTGGCTGAGGAGCGACATCATTGGATGCGGGGTGGCATCATTGGATGCGGGGTGGCATCATTGGCTGAGGGGCGACATCATTGGCTGAGGGGCGACATCATTGGCTGAGGGGAGACATCATTGGCTGAGGGGCGACATCATTGGCTGAGGGGCGGCATCATTGGCTGAGGGGCAGCATCATTGGCTGAGGGGTAGCATCATTGGCTGAGGGGTAGCATCATTGGCTGAGGGGTAGCATCATTGGCTGAGGGGTAGCATCATTGGCTGAGGGGCGACATCATTGGCTGAGGTGTAGCATCATTGGCTGAGGGGCGACATCATTGGCTGAGGTGCAGCATCATTGGCTGAGGGGCGACATCATTGGCTGAGGGGCGACATCATTGGCTGAGGTGTAGCATCATTGGCTGAGGGGCGACATCATTGGCTGAGGGGCGACATCATTGGCTGAGGTGTAGCATCATTGGCTGAGGGGCGACATCATTGGCTGAGGTGTAGCATCATTGGCTGAGGGGCGACATCATTGGCTGAGGTGTAGCATCATTGGCTGAGGGGTAGCATCATTGGCTGAGGGGTAGCATCATTGGCTGAGGGGTAGCATCATTGGCTGAGGGGCGACATCATTGGCTGAGGGGTAGCATCATTGGCTGAGGGGCGACATCATTGGCTGAGGTGTAGCATCATTGGCTGAGGGGTAGCATCATTGGCTGAGGGGTAGCATCATTGGCTGAGGGGTAGCATCATTGGCTGAGGTGTAGCATCATTGGCTGAGGGGTAGCATCATTGGCTGAGGGGTAGCATCATTGGCTGAGGTGTAGCATCATTGGCTGAGGGGTAGCATCATTGGCTGAGGGGCGACATCATTCGCTGAGGGGTAGCATCATTGGCTGAGGGTAGCATCATTGGCTGAGGGGTGACATCATTGGCTGAGGGGCGACATCATTAGCTGAGGGGTGGCATCATTGGCTGAGGGGTGACATCATTGGCTGAGGGGCGACATCATTAGCTGAGGGGTGGCATCATTGGCTGAGGGGCGACATCATTGGCTGAGGGGTGGCATCATTGGCTGAGGGGCGACATCATTGGCTGAGGAGTGACATCATTGGCTGAGGGGCGACATCATTGGCTGAGGGGTGGCATCATTGGCTGAGGGGCGACATCATTGGCTGAGGAGTGACATCATTGGCTGAGGGGCGACATCATTGGCTGAGGGGCGACATCATTGGATGAGGGGCGGCATCATTGGCTGAGGGGCGACATCATTGGCTGAGGGGCGACATCATTGGCTGAGGTGCGACATCATTGGCTGAGGGGCGACATCATTGGCTGAGGGGCGACATCATTGGCTGAGGGGCGGCATCATTGGCTGAGGGGTGACATCATTGGCTGAGGGGTGACATCATTGGCTGA
>NC_136261.1:149721005-149761005 GCF_964187855.1 Myxine glutinosa | reverse complement strand
TAAATAAATGTGTCCCGCTGCTCCATTGCACCCTGCCTAACAGACTTACGCCCACAGTTAACCGAATTGCAGAATGGTCTTCAAACTATACACTGACGGTGGGGAGCATTATTTACACTTGACGCTACTTTTATTTACAAGACTAACCCAGGACCTGTGATTGTTCTTTCTGGGGGGGAAGACAGTCTGCTCTGCATCAATGCACCATGAAAGCACCCAAAAACGCACCAATACACACCCAAGCACCAATCGGTGCAGTCATCACTGTTCAAGAATAAAAAAATAAATCAACAACCCCTAACCCTGCAGGTAATCTCTTGCTCTTCGGCTCCCTCTGCTGGTTATTATTATTTGTTCTTCCAGATGTTGTCATTCCTTTGCTTTGCTTACTGGCGGCCTATTTGCAATAAAGTGTGCCCAATGTACTAGAGTAGCTCATGGTGGTTGAGTATGCACTTTATTGTACAGACCTAAACTCTTCAGGAATCCACTAATTGAAGGTCCAGGAACAATATTTGGTTGGTAACACATTTGCCACTGACGGCGAAATAGCTGAAATGGCCACACCCCTTTTTGGGCCACGCCCCCTTTTTTGCCGTGACTGTATCTACAGAACCGTTGGACCTAGGAGGTTGCCCGACCACTCAAAATTTGCGCAATGGCCACATTATGGGGGGTCAGTAATACATTTTCATATCCAAAAGTCAATGGTTTTTAAGATAATTGCCAAAAACCGATTTCAACATGTTACGAACTACAATATTATTCGTAATTGTTCCTGTTCCTGTTCCTATTGTTCAATTACTTGATTCCTGAAGAGTCTGGCTTTGATTGAGACTGAAGCCTTTGGCAAGCTCGTTGTAGAGAATAGTGTCATGACTGGAGGTCACTATTGCAAAGGCAAGGAGGGAATGAGTCTTGTATCAGAGGTGATGACAGTTCTTATGTTTGAGAAGTTTCAACCTGACCAGGACAGTACTAGTTGTGAATTAGACCAGAAAATAGAGACCATGGAAACTAAGATGCAGCAGGCTTTAGATAGTGACCATACAGAGTTCAGAGAGATTTGGGAAGAAAGCAAGATCTTACATGCAGACTTGAAGAAGTATTTCACCGAATGGAAAGAAACGGCCTGTAATGAGAATGTGAGGTACTGGAGCTTGTTTCTGGATGAGCTGTATCCTATCCTGAGAGATCTTACACACTCTATTCGGCAAGGCGATTGGCATCTTTTCGTTTCAGCTGTGCGGAGGTGCATGCCTTTGTTCTTCGGGTTTGGCCGGACAAACTATAGCAGATGGGGTACGCTGTTCCTTGAAGATTGCCTGGACCTACAAAGGAAGTTCCCGGGTATCTACAGATGCTTTACAGATGGTGGATGGGTGATGTACCACACTACCCGACAAGGCAGTGCAGTAGGATTTGACATGGCACTCGAGAAGTGTTACAATAAACCCGCCAAGGTTGCTGGAGGTATCATTGGGATGACCAGACAGAAAGAAGCAGTAGCCTTATGGAATCTCCTAAAGCATGAGAAAGATCTTCATGTGGCACAGCTGCTGGAATGGTGCAACTTGGGAGACAAAGATGACAGTGAGCTGAGCCTACACCATGAGTTCAATCCAAGTTCTACGAAGATTGGCCATGTTCGTGCAAAGGCCCTTCTGGATTACATAAAATCCATCAACAATCCGTTCGACGCTGGAATCAGACTTCAGAACATCTCTACTGGAGCTGACATTCCCCAGGAGGTTGTCGACGGATTACTTGAATGCCTGGAAATTGGTGAGAAGAGTTATGAAGAGTTTGTTGAGACCAGATTTCAGGATAAGGAGAAGCACCTACATGATACAATCCCTACCAACCGCAAGACTGTTTTCGTGAAACGTACTTCTACTCCGTTCACAGCGAAGAAATCGATGGCGAAAAAGGATGCAGCGGAAACGGTTAGGTACATTGACTATGCTAGAGAAAGAGGGTACAGCATGCTAGAACTCCTGAAGTATGAATTGACCAGCACATCCCAGTTCCTCACCACTGAATGTAAAGATGGCATCAAATTGAAGAAGCCCGATAAAGCCTCCTTAGCCAGGGAACTTGTCAGTCGCCTTCCACAGGAGACGAGGAATGTAAAGAGTGACGCTCAGATGACAATAGTGGACTTCATGGCACTTGTGCGTAAACTACCGATGAAAAAGATGGGCCTTCACACATTCGGGGAATTGGCTGAGAGTCTTTCCAACAGGATTCTTGCTACAGGCTCCGTGTCCACAAGAATAGACATTATTTTTGATGTTTATCAAAAATCATCAATCAAGCAAATGGAACGGGCACAGCGAAGTTCCTCAGAACAAATCACAATCACCATTGGGTCTGACAATCAGAAACTCCCTGTCGATCTTGATATGTTCTGGAGCTCAATGTTGAACAAAGTTCGGTTGCAGGAGTATGTCTTCAAGTGGATGCTGCAGAATGTCGAGTCGGACAAGGAAATATTCTTTGGAGGAGTATATGGGGGTGAATGCAGGAAACTGTTAGCTGGCACTGAAACACAGATCGCAGAGCTCTCAAGCAACCAAGAAGAAGCCGACGACAGAATCATGTTCCATATTAATGATGGTGTTGTGAAACACGGGGTTCAATCAGTCTTGGTCGACTCGCCTGACACAGATGTCTTTGTCAACCTCATCTTCCACTTCAACACAACCTGGCAACTACAAAAGCTGTACGTGAAGCTTGGTAACCGGAAAACAAAGAAAACTGTACCAGTCCACATGTTGGTTGATCAACTGGACAACGGTTTGGTGTCGTGTCTCCCAGCCATTCATGCTCTCAGCGGTTGCGACAGTACCAGCAAGGTGGGTCCAAAGCTGTCTGGCCTGAAAGCATCCATCGATCTCTCCCTACTGGAAGGGTTTGGTGTAGAAGAACTGTCACCACAGATAACAAGCAATGCTGAAAAGTTCCTTGTGTCTGGATTAAAGAAGACCGACTGTTCCACTTTCGATGAATATCGATGGGAGCAGTACCACAACTCCAAGAAAGAACTGGACTTCAACCAGCTTGTGTGCTGTTCATCAACGCTACGAGAACACATAAAGCGAGCATTTCTTCAGTGTAAGATGTGGTTGCAAGCCCCAACTCCTGCCGTCACCAAACCAGATCCACTCCAGTATGGGTATGAAGCAACGGACGTTGGCATAACACTAGTGATACTGCCAGTATCGTGCAGGCCCGATGACCTGCCTCCTCCATGCAAATGCCCAAGAGCATGTATGAGTACCAAAACGTGCACTTGCAGAGACAGGAACATTAAATGTGTCACGTTTTGTGGCTGTAGTAAAGGCGAAAAGTGTAGAAATCCAAATAAGTAAATTCCAAAATAGGATGATGCAAAAGGTATAAGTGTCATATAATGTTGTGGCCTTGGTGGTATCATACAATTGTAGTTCGTAACATGTTGAAATCGGTTTTTGGCAATTATCTTAAAAACCATTGACTTTTGGATATGAAAATGTATTACTGACCCCCCATAATGTGGCCATTGCGCAAATTTTGAGTGGTCGGGCAACCTCCTAGGTCCAACGGTTCTGTAGATACAGTCACGGCAAAAAAGGGGGCGTGGCCCAAAAAGGGGTATGGCCATTTCAGCTATTTCGCCGTCAGTGGCAAATGTGTTACCAACCAAATATTGTTCCTGGACCTTCAATTAGTGGATTCCTGAAGAGTTTAGGTCTGTACAATAAAGTGCATACTCAACCACCATGAGCTACTAGAGTAATGTGTCCTTTTTATTTTCTTTATTTATGGCCCACAGGGCCGACTACGTGTGGTTCACCTGTGGGGCATCGGTGCCCTGTGGCCAAGGTCCGCCAGCAAGATTTCGGGCCCTCATGGCCGGTTCCAGCAGAGGGGCCATGCCCCAACCCATGGGGTCCATCAGTGGTGCTCGGCCACAGGCATGTGGTCCATAATGTGGTGCATCGATGCAGACAGCTGGTTCTGGGAATTTCGGGCGCACAATGGCCGACCCACGCACGCTCCCCTCGGCACCCAATGGCGCACAGGTCATGTGGGAGACAAAAGAGACAATTGAGCGAGGGGTAAGGTCACAATGGTACACATCAATCAGGCAATGCAAGGCGAAATGCGTACGGAGGGCGAAGTGAGAAAGCACGTCCCTACCGTACGTCACCCCCCTGTCACCTACACTACCCTTGCCCTTACCCCATATGTACAAAAATCTACACATTACCAATCCGTCGCTACTGTCACGTCTCCCCATATTTCCTCTATACCAAATTCGTCACCACAATCTCTCTATCCAAAATTTGCCATCACCCAATTCGTCATCAATCCTCATAAGGAGGAAGAGATGGAACATCAAAGAACAATGTCACACCCACGTCATGATGCGTCTCACAATCCAAACATTTGCATCATAAAAAATAAACATGGCATGGTGTGGAGTACCTGTCACCTCAGGTGAGTGGATGCAGATGGTGCGAGGAGATCCTTCATCCTAACTATCCTCTAAATGATTTTAACACACTTTACACTACCCGGGGTCTTTCCCTGCCAATCCATTGGCCACTTACACTATGGGTTCTAACAACCAATTCCCATTGACCAAACTGTGGTGCTTCTCAATTTGGGGTCTCACTCCCCCGATTCATCTCCCGGTGCCCTCGCACAATTTCTGGGCTGCGACGTGTAGCTCTCCCAGCAGGTCTACCCACCTGCACACCTCCACCACTGCAGTTGCCACCCGAGCTTACCTAGCTCCTCACCCTAACCTAACTAACTGGGGACAGCCCCTGCTGGCTCTGTCACCGCACTCGGTGCCCTCTGGCACTGGGCTACCCGGGTCCGTCCTCCGGATCCTCGGGCCCCATTCACAACAACTACTACCGGCTCCCAGAGCCCACCTGCGGCCTCACCTGGCCGACATCCTCACAGTGGTGGAGCGCCCAACCAACTACACACACTAACAGGCTACACGCCCAGCCATTTCCACAACACTAATGCACCCATCCAAAGACCATTCTTTCACCCGCACCACAGATGCCAATATCCAACCACAATTTACCTGTACCCTCTACCTAACACTTACACTACCTGCCCCGGGTATCCGTGATGGGGGTCCACTCTTCCCCCATTCACACCTTCGCACCATCCACTCCACTCCACAATTTCCACCATACTCACTCCACGACCATCCATTCCAATACTCCATACCATTTATTCCATACACCTGTAGTTGCACACCTGTGCAATCACACCTGTTCAATCCTCACACACACGGCATCATCTCATCTAACTACTCCCCTCTGAAACTTGCGCTTCCCAGTCGTCCCTTTAAACGATTGCGCTCCCACGTCATTATCATCCAATCTACTCTACCTGCGTCCTCACTACAGGTATCCTTGTCACTAACTAACCTTAACGTTACCTCATGTCATCTTCGCTAGATCCCTACACATGATATATCCTAACCCACCCGGGCTAGTTTTCACTGCCATCAACCCCATAAACTATAGCGCATTTGCCCCCACCCTGTGAGGGATGGTGGATTTGCCATCCCACCACATCGGGGAGGTCCTACTATCAATTTCGCTCGTCCAAATCCAACAAATCAACAATTTGCCATTTACTGCTAATCACCGTACCATCATCAAATTTTGCTTTTTTTTTTCTACTTTCGGGGCCGAAACACTATCCTCATCACCCGTCTACTTATTACATCCTCTCGGTGCGCCAATTCCCTTCCAAAGCTCGGCTTCGTACAGCCGAGCAATGAACGCGGGTTCTTTGGTGCCAGCGGCTGGATACGTCCCGCATTCGGGGCAGGGACGGGGGCTTACCTGGGCCGAGATCCCACGCACCACCTCGGCGTGGAGCCATCCAATGTCCCGATCTCGACCTGCCGGCACGTCTCAACAAAAAGTGGTCGCCATGACGACCCTTCCTATCGAGCTGCCCGCTCCGCCTAGTGGAGCACGGACACGGCCGTTCCAAGCGAGGCCCAGTGTGGATCGTGTACGGCGGTCCTTTCGAACCCGCCGCGGCTCGGATCCCCGCTGGTTCTCGCGGCACGCGAAGCCCGGCACGCACCGAGGGCCCGATTCGGCTATAAGTCGGTCTAACCGCTAACCCGGTTACCGTCGATGCCTCACCTGGATGCTTACATGCATACGCTACCCCTTTCTTGCTCATACCTCCAGCTGTTCCCATGCTCCTCGTACCTTTCCTTACACACCTCGGTACACTCATTCCGCTCACAGACCTGGTCACACACCTGACCACAGAACACCTTGGCACACATTCGTCGCTCGCACACCTCACCAACACACCTCTTCGCGCCCCTTCCTCGGTCACCTCCTCTGTGACCATCACAGGTGTGCTTTCACTCGCACACCCCACCACGTGCCTCACTACCAATTCCAGCGTGCATTCCCACTCACGCTCTACCATTCCAGGTGTGCATCCTTCCATTCCAGGTGTACATCCTCGCTCACCTGTCACAACCAACTCACGCTCCGTGTCACTCTCACTACTTTCTCCTCCATTCTTGACAGCACACTCACCCTTACTCTCGACAGCGCACTCTTTCCTCATGCACCCGTCCGTTACACACCTTTCTCGCGCATCCTCTCGCGCACACTCTTTCGTTACATCCTCTGTAACTCTCACCACAGGCGTGCATTCTCCTTCACTCTTGACAGCGCACTCTTTCCCAATGCACCTGTCCGTTACACACCTTTCTCGCGCATCCTCTTGCGCACACTTTTTCGTTACTTCCTCCGTAACACTTACCACACCGTGCTTCCATGTACCCCCTCGCACACGTGCTTCGACCAACTCACTCTTGACGGCACACTCACTGGTCGGCGCGCACTTTTTCCTCACACACCCCCTGGTCGGACATTCTCACACACCTCTTTTTTCGCACACCTGACCTGTCACACACTTCACCAACGGCCTTTCACGAACACCCGGATCCAAACCAATCCCCAAGCCGACTGAAGCTTTCCTCACATCATGTACATTTCCGATTATATCGCCACTCACCTTGGCACCTCGTCTCCGCACCTCCTCTGCCACCTGCAAACTCTTTATTTGGTTAGTGAGCAGCACATTATGAGTTGAGCACCGACCTTGTACCAATTCCATTACCTCCTCCTGGATTTCTCTCTTAGTTTCTGTCCGTCTCTTCTTAATTTCACTCACCTCTTCTTCCACTTCCTCTAATTTTTGTTTAACCTCTTTTATTTCTCGGTGCGTCTCCTCAAGTTCGTCCTCTAAGGCTACCGTGACCGTCTCTATGTGCATCCTCACCTGCCGGTCCTTTGTCTCCATTATCTCTGTCACCTCGTCCACCCTCATTGTCAGTTCCTCACGTACCATCTGACATTGCCTCTGTGTCGCTATTAATTCGTTTTTAATTTCCTTTTGTGTCGCTTTTAAACCCACGATGATTGCAGTGTTCTTTTCCACTTGGTCCGCTAGTTCCCTTTGTCCGACTGTCAGCTGTTCTACTCCCTTCGTCAGACCCTCTATTCCCCCCTGTAACCTAGCCGTATTATTTCTCACCTCTTTCTCCATACGCTTCTCACCTCGCTTTACCTCCTCGCGTAGCCCCGAGACCTCCTCACTCACACCTCGTCATATCTCCTCTTTCATCTCCTCCATCTCCTTTGTAGATGCCACCCTCATCTGTCCCAATTCATCCCTCTGAGCATCCAATTTGGTTTCTACCCCGATTTTTACCTCCTCTATCTGCTCTCCCATTTGTTTAATTTCTCGGGCGGATTGCTCCCCTATCTCCCGCAATTTGCCTTCCATCCTGTTTTCTAACCCCTCTAACCCCTTTTTCATCCCTTCCATTTGATTCTCTTGAGCGGCCATTCTGTTTTCTACCCCCGTTAACCCATGTTTCACCCCTTTTATCCCATTGTCTAACCCCTCACCGGTACCCCTCGCTTCGTCCCTCATTACCCCCATTTGGCCCTCCAATCGCTCACCCTGAGCATCCATCCGGTTCCCCATTACCCCCATTTTGCCCCCCATTACCCCCAATTGCTCACTCTGAGCCCTTATTTGCTCACTCTGAGCATCCATTCGGTTCCCCATTTGCTCACTCTGAGCCTTAATTTGCTCACTCTGAGCATCCATAAGGGCCTTCATTTGGATCATAAAAAGGCCCCAATCCATCGGCGGCGCTGCTACGGTCACGGGCGTGGCTAAATTTGGCGCCACAATAACCATGTGCGCGAGGCCGCCATTTTGTGCACCTGATACACCCTCAACCACCTCATTGCTCTCCTCTTCCCTTTCTTCCCCGAAGTCCTGGGTTACCCCTAACCCGTCTATCTCCCTCACCGACATCCGATCGCCTTGATTGTCCATGGTGCGATCTCAACATTCGGGTTTTATAAAACAACAAAATTTCGGCAGCTCGTAATTTTGACCAAATTTTTTTTTTTGACGTTTTAAAAATTTGGTTCGGGCCTCGAATCCCACTCCCAGACACCAATTGTTACGGATCGCGGTTTAGATGTTATGATGGGCCGAGCGGATGGTCCAACCGCGACCGTTACAGGATCCCCAATTGGCCCGATTCCACCCGACGTTGACCAGATCGCACCACAGATATTCAATCGGGAAACCTCTAAAGCGACCGAAAGAGAAGGAAAAAAGGAAAAGGAATAAAACGAGAAGACGGACAGAAGAGTAATTTGATTTATTGTACACACACAAGCCAAAAAAGGAGCAATCAAGTTTATTTACAACACATAAGACGCAGGTGACACAGTGCAAATACTAGCTTATACAGACTTAATTAACCCAGGGACAGAACAAACAAAACAAACTCACGTACACAAGAAGGGTGGAAAGGCAGGAGGTGGATGGCCGGAGGGAGAGGAAGGTCGAAGGGGGTCCTGCAGCACAACCGGCGCGTTTAGCAGCCGCCGTTCCTTCACGGCCCTGCTCCAAACCGCCGTTCAGGCCCCCAAGCTGCTGTTGTGGCTGCTGTGGACGTCGCGTGCTTTGCCAGGCCTTGTCCGACTCGTCTGGTCCAAACCCTCAACTCTTTCTTGGTCCACTCACTCTTTACCACCGACTCCTCACCGCAACCAACGCAACCAACTGACCACCACCACCGACTCCTCACCGCAACCAACGCAACCAACTGACCACCGACTCCACTGACTGACTCTCTCTCTTGACGACCAACTCACGACTCACTCACTTGCTTCTTGCGTGCGCGCCTTTTATAGCGCCTCCAGCGATCAAGCCGCCGGCCTTCCTGACACGCCCATCGGTGTGCTCACCTCGGCCCTGGTTGGTCACGCGACCCTCTCGCTCCGCCCTTGATGACGACGGGCGGGCACGCCCCTCTTCCCCTCTATGACGAGGTGGAGACACGCCTTTCTTCTCCGACCCTGCCTCGTGGTCAATGGCGGTTATTGGAGGGGAGGTAATTGGCAATCGAGGCCCGGCAATGACGGAAGGGGATGTAAAAGGAAATGGAGATTTTGGGGATGGGAATGAAAGGGGATCTATTCTTTTTCACTGGTGCAATGGAGTACTTTAATTAATGGGAGACACAGCCTTACCCTAAAACACAGAATAAGAGATAACTATCAAACAGGGGTATTCTATTATTTGGCTGACGTGTATGCTTGTGGACTAATTATGGGATGCCCTTTCACCTTTACACAGCTCCGGAGGTAGGGGGGGCGCAGAATAAACAATAATAATCATAATACAGCACACAATCAAAAAAAATACAGTCCTCATCTCCGCAACAATATATATATATATATATATATATATATATATATATATATATATATATATATATATATATATATATATATATATATATATATATATATATATATATGTATATGTATATATATATATGTATATATATATGTATATATGTCAAGTAGTAGATTTGTTATTGCCTAAAGTTCAGTTATAGACGTTGGGTGCTAATGTGTTGTGATTTGTATGATGTCTAAAAGTGCTGTTTCATAAAGTGGATAAAGGGTTTTTGCTTCGTTTTGGTTTTGGATGAGGAGGGGCTTGGAGTGAGGTCATGCTGAACGGGTTGTATACGTGTGCTTTTTTCGAGGCTGGTCGTAAAACCACGCCCACATGCGCTTGTTTTAGCGTAATGCAAGTAGAATGACATGAACCTATCGTTAACTATATATATTTTGTTTTAATCTCAGCTAACGCATGACTCTGTATAAACATGCTTTGGATTACTCATGTACACAAACCCATAAAATATATGGGTTTGTTTGGCTAAGCATACACTCTCCTCATTGTGAGTTACAGTTCTGTTTTCTCGGAGCCCAGAAAAACAATTGGTCCAAATGATAAAGGAAAGGCTGACTCCCCCGAATGATAACGGTGGGAGGAACCTCTCCCAGTGTTGTTTGTTCCCTCGGAGATTTCCTGATAAAACGTGTCCCTATATAAATGGACTGGGAATCAATGTGTTTTCAGGAAGGCTTGACGTGGCATGTTCTTGCTGTAGATTGCTGTAGACGTCGGTCTCCTCCGGATCCGTATAAGTTGGTTTATTAATAAAGCTGCGCCATTTTTCAGGCTATTTGTGGACTTCTTTTGCAAACGAAGAGCTGATTCTTCACAGATGGTACCAGAAGTGGGGTGTCAACAGACGCGGAGGACGGGAAACGGAGCCCGAGGGACAGGAGGAAGGCTGACCTGAGGCCGGCGCCGGCACGTTGATTTGACTAAAGGTGGGAGTTGTTTTATATCAGAGGGCTATTATTCCAAATTCGTACCTTCCTCCCTCGCGCGGGTTCAGTCTCCTTGTCTTCCCCGCTGTCTGCACTCGAACAGAAATTGTAAGTAGAGGCTCATTTAGGCCTCAGAATGGCGTAGCTTTGTTAAAGCCAGGATAAACAAGTAAGGATAGTAAGAGTAACGTTACAATATTTGCGCTGGATAAACATTAAGGGTAAAAAGCTAAGGATAGATTTTGCGCAGGATATCAGTAAGGATTTAACAGGAAGCTTAAAGTTACAGTTAGCACCAGGAGGGGAAAATGAGGTCGGACAGCCATATAGGCTGAAACCAGGTGGCCAAGATTTTTCCAGGAAGGAACAGCCCAGAGACAAGATGGGGTATGCCATTGCGTGCCAGGGAACGAAGGGCTGTGGCTAAACTTAGATAAAAGGCCATAGGTTAACTTAGAAGGCCAAAGGGACATGGCCAGGAAAAGGGAAATGCGCAGGTACCATAGGTTTGACAAGAAGGTAGTGACAACTACGAGGTCAAGCCAGGAAGTTCTAGACTAAGTTCTAGACAAGAGGTCCAGATAAAGCAGGCCAGGATCTGGTGGACAAGAGAAAATAAATAAGCTCACAGGAAATGGGCCAGGTGGCCACAGGTTGAGAAGGACAGGTTAGGTTTTGAAATATTGAAAATTGAAGCAGGAGCTGCATTGTAGGAATTTGAAGCTTCAGAGCCAAAGGAAGCAAGTTCAGGAAGCAAAGTTCAGGACAAAACAATTAAGGAGGTAGTTAAGCAAGCAAATCAGCGGCTAATGCCGCTCGTCCATAATCCGGACCAAGACCCCGCGAAAGGGGAGGTAGCCACCATGCCCCCACCCCCCCAAGACCTGAGCTCAGTCCCAGGGCTCTAGGCAACACCCCAACACCCCGCCCTGCCTTCCCTTTTTTCCACCTCAACCCACCCCCCGTCCAAACCCGTCCCAAAAAAAATCCTTTTCCTTGAATGAGAGACGTAACATGAATGAGGAATGAATGTATATTGGGATGTTAATTGACGTGTGTGTCTGGCCAATGTGTTTGTCTGTGTGTCATGTGCAAAGCAGAGGGTTTCGGTGTGAAACTTTGTAAGCGATCTGCTCGACTTGGGGGAAATTCAGGCCGGGAATGTCCATTTTAACGTCTATCCGAGAGAACAGGCGAGGTCCTGAACTGAGTCCGGATTTTCATCTGTTTGGGAGTTGTTTGGGAAGCGAATTGATATAAATCGGGTCAGGAAAGCACCCGGAGTGCCCTTGTCGATCTACTGTTGATATGAAGCGGTTTATTGGAGATGGTTGCAGGATGGGCTGTTTTTTTCGCTAAATGCAGAATTCGAATCAATATGTGTGTTACTTGAATTGAAGAGTTCATTCAATGGCAGATATTGTGTATTGTATGTGTGGGATGTATCGCTGAGGCAGCTCACCTTTGGAATTGGTGTCATATAGTGCATTTTGGGTCAGAGAGGTCAAGCGTCGGAGATCCTGTTAGCTAGGGATGAGTTCTGACAGCTCAATGTTCTGACAGCTCACTACATGTCAGGTAGTAGATTTGTTATGACAGCACTTTGTTATGACAGCCGACTGCATGTCCCAACGCGAGGTAAACCCCGCCGCGAACGCGAATAGAGCGGCGTGCAGGAAGTGTTGGGATTCGTGTGGAGGCACGAGGGTGCGCGCCAAGACGGGGGGCGGCGTGGCGTCATCGCGTTAAGATGGTAGTGCCAGGTCAATCGGCGATCTCTGAATTTAAATCGGATTTTTGTCATGTGTGTTGTGAAATTAAACGTCTATCCGAGAATCCTGGCCATGTTCGTTTTGTCAAAAGGTGGTACAAACCTGTGTTTCCGCCGTGCGGCTCCGTGGAAGTTTGGGTAGAGGGATATTGTGTGTTCAGACAGGAGCCGAGCGAGCCGCGAGTCACGGGTGTGCTGTATGAGGTTGCTCAGAGTGCCGGCGATAACTCGCCCACTCTCAGAGGAAGTGTGTGCCCAAATGCATTGTGGGTCATTTCGACTTTGCTGGATGTCGGACGTTCACATGTCAGTATCTTGTCAGAATCTTCTTCTTCATATCATGTCCTTCATCCTTCATCTTCTTGTCAGAATTAGACATGAGTCATGAGCCATGTCGGAATAGTGGCCGGCTGTGACATATATGCCAGGCAATGTCACAGGACGAATACGTTATTTAAGATGGATTTATATGGATGGATTTATTTAGGATGGTTAAATTAAACGATTTCAAGACAGAGTAATTAATTTCCGGAGCCAGGAAGTCTTGTTCATACAGTAAGGTACAGTGCGGAGTGGCGGCTGGAAGATGCATCGAAGCATTTGGGATGATCGATGCGCCGGACAAAGGGTATGCTGGCGAACGATGCTGATAAGGTTAAGTTATTAAAACGCATATGGGTCTGGAGGCAGATAATGTGGGACAAGCTGCCTCATGGGCGCTGCAGGGAGAGTATTTGGAAATTCAATAATTTGAACAGAAATGTCACGTTTTCAACAGAACGCTGATCCGAGGAAGGAGGACGGTTGAGGTTTCAACTGTCGGTATGTGGTGTGGCTTGTGCCAAGGTGTGGGCGCGAGGAGGTGCGTTGATGAAGCGTTGTGCGAACGAGGAAGGATGTGCGATGGGCATTGTGAAGCACGCCTCGTACGGAAGGTCCTTGGACGAAGTGTGACGGTTGTTGGATTCGTAGAAGTTAGCATTATGCTATGTAGAGCCACATTAATGGTCATTTGTCCATTGTCGCCGGACTTGCATTACTTGTGGGAAAATAAAGCGCTGGTTGACCAATTCGAAGTTTGACCTTTTAAAGTTTAGTTGACCTTTGTTCGAGATATGCAAGGGAAAGAGGTCGGAGATAATTCACTAACCTTGGAAGAACGACAGGCGGAGTCAGTCTACAGGGTGTTGCTTTAACGACAGGATATAGAACCTAAATCTGGAGAGAATATCGGGACATATATTGTGGGTAAAACCAAAATCATGTACATAATTAGTGGACAGAGAATACAGTACGCTTGGAATTTAATTTAACCGGGCCGAGCGGTGAGGATGAAGAGATGCAAGTAACGTGGATTAAATTGTGGTATCACGAGTTGGGTGCCAGAGATATTGTGGTTATTATAACTCACTGATTATAGGGGGCGCCGGGCGCACCGAGTACAGATCGGGTTGCATGATGGAGCACGCATGCATGGATTTTGGCTTTGCGAGGCCCCGGATAGAAATTGGCATTTCGATGCTGTGGATTATATTATGCCTGCCCGGAAAGGGGATGTCCTGTGCTGGGGCTGGCGACATGCCTCTGTTATTTGTCTGTCTGTCGGTCTGATTGTAAGTCTTTGGTACTGGGAGGGCTAATTGAGTGCTCAGGCGTCATTGTTCCATGGAGGCAGGAGCTGTGAGTCACAAAATGTAAACGGGAACTTTGTGTAATCATCAAGTTTTTCCATCAAGGAAGGGGTGATGAAAAGTTATTTGTTTTAGTGTGAAGTAGGTTGGTTGCTTATTTGTCACAGTAAGATGAGAGTTGCGGTTTTAAGCTTGCTCTTCGAATGAATTGTTGCTTGGAATGTGTTGATTGGAAAAGTGATTTCTGATCGCTGATCCGATCTGGTTTTGAATTGTTGATTTAATTTTGAATTGATTGGAGGTAATAAGGATTTGTGTTGATTTCCTGATTTGAGTTCATCTGGAAACGAAGACAGATGGGATTAATGTGTATATCAGGAACAATTTGGAAAAGAAATATGGATATATGACATTACTAAAATATAACCAAGCAATTGAGAGTTCTTGGGTTAATGGGATATAAATAAATGCATCTACAAGTTGATGGTTTATAAAAATTTAGGTCTGGATGATACTTAAACGATGAACAATGTTGGCAATATACAAAGAATGTGACTTGTTTTTTGGGGGGAAAACATGTGGTTTAAATTTGGTTGGCTAAGTTTTAAAGATGGAGATGTTTCGCAGAACTCTTATGATTATTTATATGAGTGGTGGACTATTCCATGGCGAAGCATTTTTCAGTTTTTATGATTAAGGTTTAAGGTCTTTATGATCTGTTTAGTGTATTTTTCAAAGGAGAGGGTTTTGGTCAATGATGATGCCAAGATTCCGGATGTGGATACTGGGAAACCATCGATGTTGGGGGGAATGAAGATTAATTCAGATTTAGCGTAGTTAAGTTCGAGGAAGCTGATCTGAAGCTAGAATTTTATTTCAGTTAGGCAGTTTGTCAGGATAGAGTGGGTGGTGGTGGAGCACGATTTGGTGGAGATGAAAAAGCTGGATGTCATCGGTGAAGCAGTGGAATTGGAGACCATGGTGCATTGGCTATGGTGCATGACGGATTAAGTGACCAAGGGGGGATAGGTACAGGACGAAAAGGAGGGGGCCAAGAACTGAACCTTGGGGGACACCTTAAGGGGGAGTGAATTGTGGTGATTAAGCTGTTGTAGATGCTGTCAATTTTGCTTTGGATGAATGGTCCAGGAAGGAAGGAGGGTGCAGGTGGCACCAGGTGTGAGTGCACAGGTGTGCACCAACAGGTGTGTGGAGCAAGGTGGTGGTATCCAGGGAGCTGAGGAGTTTGTTCACGTTGTAAAGTTTGTTTATTTAGTTTGTTTATTGTAGAGAAGAGTGCTTTTGGGATTCCGGAGCCAGAGTGGATAATTTGAGGGTAGTAGGTGGAGTAGAGGACATCTTTGCAGTGCTGTAGGTGGTCCTTGTAGGCTTGGGAGTGAACTGATTTGGGTTTAATAGGCATAAGCTGGTCTAAACAGGGTGAGGAGGATGGCGTGATTGATGATGTCAAAGGAGGCGTTGAGGTGAGGAGGATGAAAATGTTGAGGTTGCCGGCATCAGAGGAGAGAAAAGGTCGCTGGTGATTTTGAGGAGAGCAGTTTCAGTACTGTGGCTGGAGCAGAATCCGGATTGGGATGTTTCATACAGGTTATTGGCAGAGTGGTGATATTTGAGTTGAGTGGCCACAGCACGTTCCAAAACTTTTGACAGAAAGGGTAGATTGGAGATGGGTCTGAAGTTATTTAGGGTGTCAGGGTTTAGTCCAGGGTTTTTCCAAAATGGGGGTGAAGTTTCACGAGTTTTTGGGGGAATCGGTATGTGAAGCTGGATTAAGTTGGAACTGCTTGATGAGCCATGGAGATGGATTGGGTTTTGTTGTTGGTTGTCTGGGAGTTCGGTTGTTGCATTGCCAAAGGTTTCTGTGTGGTGGACACACTCGTTGGCTGTTGTCTTGTGTGACGTGGATGGAGATGTATGTTGCTGTGTGTGGCTGCCTGGAGGGGAAGGCGGCTACAGTGGTTGATATTGGTTGTGGGTTGTCCGGGGTGCTTCGATTTGCATAAAGGGTGAAGATTGGGATATTACATTATTTTAAGTGAGTATTAGTTATGAGTTCCAGGTGTTGAGCTAGTTATGCTAGTTATCCAGCTAGTTATGAGTAAGTGATTATTTTAGTAAAATTACATGTTTCGCTGTGTTGTGGATCTGCGGACAAGCTAGTTTGATGGGTACCCTGGGGTCTTCGGCGTGTCTATGTGTTTGGCTGTCTGTCACACCGGACTCTTGAATGGGTTTTCATGAGACGAATTTCAGACATAACAGTGAGAATCTATTTTGAGCGAATCACAGTGGGTGAGGAAAACATTGTGTGTGACCAGACACCAGAACTGACCAGAATTGAAATTGGAAGTAGACCAGGTTATTTCTATTATTTGTTTATCCGTGAAAATAAATAAATAATAGGGGGAGGTTCACGGAGGTTAATGGTGGTTTGTTTGTATTAATCGAGGTTAATGGTGGTTTGTGTTTGTGTTAATGGAGGTTAAAGGTGGTTGGTTTGTGTTAATTCTAGTGGAAACTCTCGCTGAAGTAATTTTCGTTTATTTTTATTTTTTGATTCGATTTGAGAGTTGAGATGATTGATTTTTTATTAATTTTATAATTTTATTTTTATTGATGTTGGAAACAGGTAATGGGATGCTGAGAGAAGGATGGAATTTAATTTGAATTGGACTGGATTAAATGGGATTGAATTTAAAAATTGAATATTGAATAAAATTGGATCCACTTGGAAAAAAAGTGGATTAGGAAATTGGAGACCTGTAGACCAGGCGCTCCCAGGAGACTTGTGGATCAGGTGTTCCACCAGAGGAAAAAGACCAGGTGTTCGTGGAGCACTTCACCTGCAAGAACGCCTTGGAACCAAGGTGGAAGGGACCAGTCCAGGTGTTGCTGACTACACCAACGGCAGTCTTTTGCGAGGGCAAGACTTCGTGGATCCACGCCACGCACTGTAAGTTGGCCATACAAGCACCAGACACCACACCCCCAGAACACAGTAAGGATGGGCCTAATCATAGGTACAATACTATTGATAGCGACAGCAGCTAGGGGAAATTCCGATTCCAATAGATGCGAAAACGAAACCCGACACCTCACCGTAACATGGGGACAAAGAGTATCACTACCATGTTTCGAACAGAAAGCCCTGCACACAAATTGGGTGAACATAAATTGGCTAGCACTGTCGGCAGGGCCTGGACGCGTTGGCATGGTACTACAAAAGCAACGAGAGTTCCGGGAAGACGGGCGAGCTAGCATTGAGACCTTGGCCCAACCAGGATACAAATGGGGAACCCCTGATTTTAAGCTACAAACACGCACGCGCCTAGAGAAAGGCATGACTATGCAGGTCCGGTGCAGCGTCTGGACCCCTGGCGCGGCCGGTGGCGAAAAGAACTACATACGATGCAACGAATACATACTCACGCCACACCCCCAGAATAAGGCCCCAAAGAGGGGGGAAAACACATATTGGAAAGTGGCCAGGGAGGTGGCAACAATTCAAAATAGGACACACCGCTGGTTGTGCATGCGCTTTCCCCAAGCAGGCACCACAGGAATACACATGATAGTGCTACCTCTGTCCCTCAATGACCTCTGCTCACAACCTATCGATTCCCCATGTTTAGTCACCACGCTGGAAAGAGAAGGGGTTGACAACGGCAAGAGTTGCAATCGACAATTTAATTATCGCCCGTCAATGATTGCCCATGTGGCCGAGAGGCCTGCCCCCGTCTGGGTCAAACCACAGAAAGGGAGGGTCTGCCTCCAGGGTTCCGGCCACTTGCGTATGGGAGAATCAGAATGCGCCTACACTCTCCCCGGGAAGCTGGGACAAGGGAGCTCGGGGATTACATTACGAATAGTACTGCAAGATAAACGCAACCACAACACAACGGCTATAACATTCTCTAGGGGGGTTAGTAGGATTAATGGGGTGGTAAAGGGACTCCAGTGCTTATCCACCCACCTGGTCCCACCCCATGGGACAATGTTTATATGCGGCGACAAGGCTTACCCCTATTTACCAAATAATTGGGGGGGCACATGTTATCTGGGTTCAGTCCTTCCTGACGTTGAGATACTGGATGAGCTAGACCCAAAGTCCTTGGACAGGCGTTATAAGAGGTCAGTCATGAACGAAGATGGAACCACTAAACTACACGGGAGCCTAGGGGAAAAGGTGTTTGGTTTCTTCTTCCCAGGAGCGGGCACAGTCATGGATAGTTTCCGGATAGATAAATTGGCTTTGGCCCTAGAAAAGGTGGCAAACGACACCGCTACGGCTCATGACATACTATTGGACACGGTAATTCACATGCGTACAATGGTGATGCAGAAGTGAGACTAAGGGAAACTAGCCACGCCCTGACGATCGATCGGATCGCGCGCGAAAATTCTTATACATTTAGCTGGCTCACTGACTGGTTCCAGGGATGGACGGGCACCATAGTGAAGTGGTTATTGACCGCACTGGCTGTGATAATCGGGGTAGTAATTTGGGGGGCACTAATGAAATCTCTAGTCCTCCTCTATATGAGAAAGTATTTTACAGGATGGAAAGTGAAGAAGCCGCCGACAACAACTATGGTTCTGACCACAGAGGCCGTCGACCTGAACGGGTCCTTCAACAAGGCAGTTGCGACCAGCGCTCCAGAAAATTGTATTGAATTTTGTGACGACTGTGATACTTGTGTGGATCCCATGTGGGAACTGGCTGCTGCCTGTAACGGTGTATGTGATGACTGTGATACTTGTGCTATAAACCCCTTGCGTGTACTGGCTAACGCTGCTTATGTATTACAAGCTGACAGCTGCACGCCCCCTTCCGACCCAACTATGGATCTGATTGCGACACTGGGTCTGGCGGTTGAGGGACCCGACGCGGATGTCCTAGACCCGCAAGCCGACCAGGCGCCCATGGGAGACTTTGACATAAAGGAAGTCCCTCTCTTTTCTTCAAATGTTTCGGATCTCTTTGATCCAAATGTTTCGGATCTCTTTGATCCACATGTTGCGGATCTCTTTGCTTCAAGTGATTCGGATTCGGATTTTTACGCTCTGTACCCTGACCAGGAAATTGAGACACAAGATACTGACGACATTTTGTATTCCCCAGAACAGCAACACGTGAGGGACCTCATGGGCATGACCGTTGATTAACTTCGAAGATCTGCAAGGACTGCGTCTGCAAAGGGTGGGGGGAGCCAGTTCCGCAGGGGAAGTGATGCACCCTCTGGCGGAGCAGAACCTCATCTGGACCAGACGTCTTCGTTGTGGATCCGAAACGTTAATGAACTTTCATGTTTTGAGCCCTCAGGCTCCGAGCACGCACCACACGACACGTTCGCCAAATGCACGGGCGAGGCGCTTTGGGCGCACGATATGCCCTTGGGAGATACCCGCATTACACAATTATTTTTTCAATACCCGCATTACACAATTATTTTTCAATAAAGCCCGATGTGGCACGTTGTCTCTTAAGATACTTTGTCTCGACGAGACAAGAGGAAGGAATGTCAAGTAGTAGATTTGTTATTGCCTAAAGTTCAGTTATAGACGTTGGGTGCTAATGTGTTGTGATTTGTATGATGTCTAAAAGTGCTGTTTCATAAAGTGGATAAAGGGTTTTTGCTTCGTTTTGGTTTTGGATGAGGAGGGGCTTGGAGTGAGGTCATGCTGAACGGGTTGTATACGTGTGCTTTTTTCGAGGCTGGTCGTAAAACCACGCCCACATGCGCTTGTTTTAGCGTAATGCAAGTAGAATGACATGAACCTATCGTTAACTATATATATTTTGTTTTAATCTCAGCTAACGCATGACTCTGTATAAACATGCTTTGGATTACTCATGTACACAAACCCATAAAATATATGGGTTTGTTTGGCTAAGCATACACTCTCCTCATTGTGAGTTACAGTTCTGTTTTCTCGGAGCCCAGAAAAACAATTGGTCCAAATGATAAAGGAAAGGCTGACTCCCCCGAATGATAACGGTGGGAGGAACCTCTCCCAGTGTTGTTTGTTCCCTCGGAGATTTCCTGATAAAACGTGTCCCTATATAAATGGACTGGGAATCAATGTGTTTTCAGGAAGGCTTGACGTGGCATGTTCTTGCTGTAGATTGCTGTAGACGTCGGTCTCCTCCGGATCCGTATAAGTTGGTTTATTAATAAAGCTGCGCCATTTTTCATACACAAAGAATTAAGTTAAGCACCCCCCCCGTTTTTTTACAACCTCGCACATTACAAGTTTGTTGTCGTCAAAACAGTGTAATATACCCATGATATTGCTATATTTTCTGGAGAAGTGATATTATGGTCACATAAAAACATAACAATCATGCCGTTTTCAATATTTTATTCTGAATAATTTAAGGTGAAATTTTTTGGGAATTTTAGGCATATTTTCACCTCAATTTAAGTATGGAGCTATAGGTCCATCACGGACAGTGTGGATGACGTTTATGTTTTCTAACGTACAGTCATTGTTCTGAGAAGACCTCTAGCGATCTTTGCGTCAATAACGTGTGTAGGACCCACGTGATCGGATCACTGACTCAACCAATCACTTTTTTTCACTTTGATCACTCAATTTCATCAATGGATAATTGCTAATGTCATACCAATCATTATTTGATCTCACATACCTTAGAATATATGCCAATGTATACATATACACAAAGAATATATATTAGGGGGTGCTTACCTTAATTCGTTGTGTAGGGGTGCTTAACTTAATTCTTTGTGTATATATATTGTAACGAATGTGGAAACGTTACAATGTGAACGTTACAAAAGTACGGTAACACCCTGTTAATGTAAATAATGGTCGCAGTCGGCGTCCTAGTTAATTGCATGAAACTTACACGCAGGTCACGATATATCTTTTAAATAGTGTATTTCCTTATTCCATGTAGGCTAAATATGTGTTTTCCCACTAGATTGACTTTGCATTGTATCAAACAAAATAAGCGTAGGCCCTTCCAATTTCCCCAAAACCTCCCTTCCAATTGCCTTCCGCATTTTGGGCGGTTTTCTTCAAACCACCATTGGCCACGAGGTAGAGTCGGGAAAGAAAGGCGTGTCTCCACCTCGTCATAAGAGGGAAGGAGTGAACCAGCCCTAAACAGCCAATCAGCACCGCGGTGAGCGACCCGGTAGGCGTGCCCTCGGAGCCGGCGGCTTGATTTCGCCCGAGGTGATAAAAGCGACTGTAAGGGACTGCTTTAAGAGATGACTTGGAGAGGCCTTGGGAGATGAGCAAAGAGGCTGCACCAAGAGGTGAGATGCGAAACGCTCCAAGCCAAAGAGGAGAGGTACTCGGCAAGGAAACCAGCTTTGGAGAGACGTGCTGAAAGGAGGGAGACGGCCCCACCCCAAGAAGAGGAGCAGGTGTGCCGAACCAGCGCGTGACGTCTACCGCAGTGGATACACGACGGAGGGTTTCCTGCCAAAACCGCGAGGAATTGTGAGCTGCGGCCTCCCGACCTTGCCTCCCTCTCAAGCAATCCATCTCAAGCCCTACCTGCCTGCAATATCCCCTGTGTAAGTGTGAACGTCCTGTCCTACTCGTTGTCTTGGGGCTAAGTAAAAATGAGTAGTGTAAGTTAACGATTCGCTGTGTTACTGCTTCTTCCATCCATTGCTTGTGTGTGTATAATAAAATCTGTTCTTCCTCCGTATTCTTCTTCTTCTTCTTTTTCATTCTCTTTCGGTCGCTTTAGAGATTTCCCGATTGAATATCTGTGGGGCGATCTGGTCAACGTCGGGTGGAATCGGGTTTTAATCGGGGAGTAACTGTTCGGACGCGGTTAAATACACCACCGCTCGGTCAATATAACATCTAAAAGCCGCATCTGCAACATTTGGTGTCGAGGAGTTGGATTCGGACCTGGGACTAAATTTGTTAGGCCCAAATTTTGGAACACCAATTGTACCATTAGGGTAACAATTGGTGTTGGGAAGTAGAATTCGATCCGGAGCGCGTTTCACGCGCTCGAAATTATAACGGCGAAATTTGATTTTGTTTTACGAAAATATAAAACCCGAATTTTGAGATCGCGCCATGGACAATCAAGGCGATCGGATGTCGGTGGGGGAAATAGACGGGTTAGGGGTAACCCAGGACTTAGGGAAAGAAAGGGAGGAGGAGAGCAATGAGGAGGCGGTTGAGGGGGTATCAGACGCACAAAATGGCGCCTCGCACATGGCCACGGCGTCCACGCCCGCGACCGTAGTAGCGCCGCTGGTAGATTTGGACCTTTTTTTCATACAAATGAAGGCCCTTATGGCCCAGAATAGCGAGAAAATGAGGGAGGTAATGAGGGCTCAGAGTGAGCAAATGAGGGCTGATAGTGAGCAAATGAGGGACGAAAGGAGGGCTAACTGTGAGCGATTGGAAAACCAAATGGAAGCAATAACGAACAGAATGGGTGACCGCATGCAAAAATGTGGGGAGACCATGGATCGCATGGTAGGCGAAAGGCTCCCAGGGGTGCACGACGAGGTAACGCGAGTCGAAAAGCGCTGGTTGAGCGAAGTGGAGGAAAGCACGGGTACAATGACGGGGGTAGAAATCGCGACACGGGGTTTGGAAAAGCCGGCGACCGCTGAGGTAGAGGAGGGTGTTTTATTAAAGCCAGCGGTTGCCGAGGTTAATAAAGAAAAAGCAGTGCTGGGAATTAAAATTGA
Source organism: Myxine glutinosa (assembly GCF_964187855.1). NCBI lineage: Eukaryota > Metazoa > Chordata > Myxini > Myxiniformes > Myxinidae > Myxine > Myxine glutinosa. Next base: position 149,738,105 of record NC_136261.1, on the reverse strand, counting down.
AGAGATGACGGAGGTAGCCCGGGAATTGCAGGGAGAAATGGATGATGTACAAAGTCCCTGCTCACATCACGATGCTGTGCTTAACCCGAATGGAAGTTTGCAGGTTCGCGTGGAGAAAAGGATCCCCCAGGTGAGTCGTGCTGTATATTGTGCGGGTAGATTTTGCAGGAGGATGTTTAGCGACAAAAGAATTTTCGCGCGCTTGGGATCGAGGAAGCACCCGGGCGTTGGTGAAGGGTCCCGTGTGAGTGGAAATGGCACGCGTGTGAGGAAAAAGTGTGCGTCGGCGAGTGGGTGTGTTATAAAGTGTGGGAGTGAAACCGAGTGCGAGCGAGAATGCACGTCGGGGTGTACGGAGAGTGACACGAATAGTGAGTTGGTGATGGCGCAGGTGCGAGAGGGCACATCGGAGCGCGAGTGTGAAACCGAGTGCGAGCGAGAATGCACGTCGGGGTGTACGGAGTGTGACACGAATAGTGAGTTGGTGATGGCGCAGGTGCGAGAGGGCACATCGGAGCGCGAGTGTGAAACCGAGTGCGAGCGAGAATGCACGTCGGGGTGTACGAAGTGTGACAGGGAGAGTAAGGTGGTGGTGGAACGTGTGTGAGGAAGCACACCTGAGTTGGTCATGGCGCGGGTGTGGGAGAGCCCATGTGAGCGCGTTAGTGGGTGGATGCAAGAGTGCACGCCCATGGTGAGTGTTACGGAGGACGTAACGGAGGAGAGGTGTGGACCAAAGTGTGCGCGAGAGGTGTGGTGTGTAACAGGGAGAGCGTTGGTGGAATGTACGGACGGCGTTGGAACGCCAGGTTTTGTGAGGGTGAAAGGGGTAGCGTATGCTTGTAAGCATGCAAGTGAAGCGTCGACGGTGACCGGTTTAGTGGTTAGAGCGACGGATAGCCGATGCGAGCACTCGGTGCGAGGGGTGCTTGGTTGGGTGCGAGGCCCGGCGCGGATCGATGCTGCGTCGCTTCTCTTCAAAGCGTCGTTGCCGATTCTGGCTTGGCCCCGCCCCGCACGGTCGAGTCCGGGCTTTGCCGGGCGAGGCGACCGGTCCGGTTCAAGGGCGAGTGGGAGGAGGCGGAACGGTGCCCCCTCGTGGGGACGGGGTTCCGACCGGGGGAGATTGAGCCATCGGGCCCGGGACCGCAAGGTGCCGCGCCGAGATGGTGCGTGGAGCCTCGGTCCAACCAAACCACCTCCCTTGAACCGAAAGCCGGACGGATTCAACCTGCAGGCAACCAAACCACCCGAATTCATTGCTCGGCTTTATGAAGCCGAGTTTAATGATGTCATGACGCACCGAGGCTAGGATATAGCGGACTGTGATGATGGTGATCGTGATAGTGATAGTGTTTTGATCCGAAATTTAGAAAAGTGAATAGAATTGGCAGTAAATGGAAAATTTTTGAATTGGTTGGAATCTGGACGAACAAAATTGATAGTGAGAGACCCCCGATGTGGTGGGATGTCAAATCCACCATCCCTCACAGGAGGGGGCAAAGGAGCAATAGTTTATGGGGTGGCTATGACAACCAAGCCAGGGAGGGCTTGGATAATTGTAGGGATCTAGCGAAGATGACATTAGGTAACGTTAAGTTTAGTTAGTGACTGATACCTGTAGTGGGGACGCAGGTAGATTAGTGTGGATTATAATGACGTGGGAGCGCAATAGTTTAAAGGGACGACTGGGAAGCGCAAGTTTCAGAGGGGAGTAGTTAGCTGAGATGATGCCGTGTGTGTGAGGATTGAACAGGTGAGAATGGAACAGGTGTGATTGCACAGGTGTGCAACTGAACAGGTGTGTGGAGCAGTGTATGAGGGAGTAGTGGTGATTGCGTGTTGTGTTGACCAAATGGTCCAGGAAGAAAGGAGGGTGCAGGTGGCACCAGGTGTGAAGGCACAGGTGTGCAACAACAGGTGTATGTGGCTGTGTGGAATAAATGGTAGTGTGGAATATCTGGAGTTGGAATGGATGGTCGTGGAGTGAGAATGGTGGAAATTGTGGAGTGGAGTGGATGGTGCGAAGGTGTGAATGGGGGAAGAGTGGACCCCCATCACGGATACCCGGGGTGGGTAGTGTAAGTGTTAGGTAGAGGGTACAGGTAAATTGTGGTTGGATATTGGCATCTGTGGTGCGGGTGGCAGAATGGTATGTGGATGGGTGCATTAGTGTTGTGGAAATGGCTGGGCGTGTAGCCTGTTCGTGTGTGTAGTTGGTTTGGGCACTCCACCACTGTGAGGATGTCGGCCAGGTGAGGCCGCAGGTGGGCTCTGGGAGCCGGTAGTAGTTGTTGTGGATGGGGCCCGAGGATCCGGAGGACGGACCCGGGTAGCCCAGTGCCAGAGGGCACCATGGGGTGACAGAGCCAGGAGAGGGGCTGTCCCCAGTTAGTTAGGTTAGGGTGAGGAGCTAGGTAAGCTCGGGTGGCAACTACAGTGGTGGAGGTGTGCAGGTGGGTAGACCTGTTGGGAGAGGTACACGTCGCAGCCCAGAAATTGTGCTAGAGCACCGGGAGATGAATCGGGGGAGTGAGACCCCAAATGGAGAAGCACCACAGTTTGGTCAATGGGAATTGGTTATTAGAACCCATAGTGTAAGTTGGCCAATGGATTGGCAGGGAAAGACCCCGGGTAGTGTAAAGTGTGTTAAAGTCATTTAGAAAATAGTTAGGATGAAGGATCTCCTCGCACCATCTGCATCCACTCACCTGAGGTGACAGGTACTCCACACCATGCCATGTTTTGATTATTTTTTATGATGCAAATGTTTGGATTGTGAGACGCATCATGACGTGGGTGTGACATTGTGCGTAATTCCATCTCTCCCTCCTTATGAGGATTGATGATGAATTGGTGATGGCAAATTTTGAAGTAAAGGGATTGTGGAGACGAATTTGGTATAGGGGAAATATGGGGAAGACGTGACAGTAGTGACGAATTTGTAAATGGGTAGATTTTTGTACATATGGGGTAAGGGTAGGGTAGGTGACAGGGGGGTGACGTACGGTAGGGACGAGCTTTCTCACTTCACCCTCCGTACGCATTTCACCTTGCATTGCCTTATTGACGTGTACCCTTGTGACCTTACCCCTCGCTCAATTGTCTTTCTTTTGTCTCCCACATGACCTGTGCGCCATTGGGTGCCGATGGGAGCGTGCGTGAGGTGGCCATTGTGCGCCCGAGATTCCCAGAACCAGCATGCATTGCGTTGATGTACCACTGTATGGACCGCTGTTCTGCGGCCAAGTACCACTTGATGGACCCCAGGTTCTGGGGCAGGGCACCTCTGTTGGAGACCGGCCATTGTGGCCAGGGAATCTTGCTTGCGGACCTCGGTAAGGTGGCACCTATGCCAAACAGGTGGACCACCCTTAGTTGGCCCCTGAGGCCCTAAATAAAAATGGACACAAGTTGTGCTTTTTATTATTTCCAACTAGGCCGCATGAAGCCAGAAGACGTCGGGAAGAACATCGGCCCAGCAGAGAAAGAGAAGACCACCACCAGTTGTTTTGTTGTGTTTATTATGAACCATGGTGACTGCGCACCGGATGGTGCTTTTGGGTGCTTTGTGGTGCTTTGTGGTGTTTGGTGCTTTTGGGTGCTTTGGTGGTATTGGTACTGGTGCATCGATGCAATGCGTGCTGTCTCCTCCCTCCCAACAGGAATTTCTTTCTCTTGTTCCCTACAAAGAAAAAAAAAAAAAAACACAGGTCCTGGGTTGCGTTGTAAATAAGAAATCACGTCATTGTAAATAATGCTCCCCACCGTAAATGTATAGTTTGAGAATAATTCCGTAATTCGGTTAGCTGTGGGCTTGAGTCTGTTAGACAGGATGCAATGCAATAGGGGGACATACTTATTTGTGTTTTAAGATTGTCACACTCAGGGTCAGGTTAATTGTAGAGGGAATTACACCTACGTGTCACACTAAGTTAAAGTTTAATAGGCCCGAGGACGGGCCTGAAGAAAGGAGGGTGCCGTGTAACGAATGTGGAAACGTTACAATGTGAACGTTACAAAAGTACGGTAACACCCTGTTAATGTAAATAATGGTCGCAGTCGGCGTCCTAGTTAATTGCATGAAACTTACACGCAGGTCACGATATATCTTTTAAATAGTGTATTTCCTTATTCCATGTAGGCTAAATATGTGTTTTCCCACTAGATTGACTTTGCATTGTATCAAACAAAATAAGCGTAGGCCCTTCCAATTTCCCCAAAACCTCCCTTCCAATTGCCTTCCGCATTTTGGGCGGTTTTCTTCAAACCACCATTGGCCACGAGGTAGAGTCGGGAAAGAAAGGCGTGTCTCCACCTCGTCATAAGAGGGAAGGAGTGAACCAGCCCTAAACAGCCAATCAGCACCGCGGTGAGCGACCCGGTAGGCGTGCCCTCGGAGCCGGTGGCTTGATTTCGCCCGAGGTGATAAAAGCGACTGTAAGGGACTGCTTTAAGAGATGACTTGGAGAGGCCTTGGGAGATGAGCAAAGAGGCTGCACCAAGAGGTGAGATGCGAAACGCTCCAAGCCAAAGAGGAGAGGTACTCGGCAAGGAAACCAGCTTTGGAGAGACGTGCTGAAAGGAGGGAGACGGCCCCACCCCAAGAAGAGGAGCAGGTGTGCCGAACCAGCGCGTGACGTCTACCGCAGTGGATACACGACGGAGGGTTTCCCGCCAAAACCGCGAGGAATTGTGAGCTGCGGCCTCCCGACCTTGCCTCCCTCTCAAGCAATCCATCTCAAGCCCTACCTGCCTGCAATATCCCCTGTGTAAGTGTGAACGTCCTGTCCTACTCGTTGTCTTGGGGCTAAGTAAAAATGAGTAGTGTAAGTTAACGATTCGCTGTGTTACTGCTTCTTCCATCCATTGCTTGTGTGTGTATAATAAAATCTGTTCTTCCTCCGTATTCTTCTTCTTCTTCTTTTTCATTCTCTTTCGGTCGCTTTAGAGATTTCCCGATTGAATATCTGTGGGGCGATCTGGTCAACGTCGGGTGGAATCGGGTTTTAATCGGGGAGTAACTGTTCGGACGCGGTTAAATACACCACCGCTCGGTCAATATAACATCTAAAAGCCGCGTCTGTAACAATATATATGTATATATATATGTATATATATATGTATATATATATATACATATATATATGTATATATATATGTATATATATATGTATATATATATGTATATATATATGTATATATATATGTATATATATATGTATATATATATGTATATATATATGTATATATATATATATATATGTATATGTATATGTATATATATATGTATATATATATGTATATATATATGTATATATATATGTATATATATATGTATATATATATGTATATATATATATGTATATATATATGTATATATATATGTATATATATATGTATATATATATGTATATATATATGTATATATATATGTATATATATATGTATATATATATGTATATATATATGTATATATATATGTATATATATATGTATATATATATGTATATATATATGTATATATATATGTATATATTGTTACGGACACAGTTTGGATGTTATTTTTGACCGAGCGGTTGGTATGACCACGACCGAACAGTTATTCACCGACTAGACCCCGATTCCACCCAGACGTTGACCAAATCGCGCTATGCTAAATCAATGATGGAAAGGACACAACGACTGGGATAGATGAAACGACGCAAGGGTACAGTTCTCAAGACCTCCGGAGGAGGGTATAATTACAGTGGTGGAGAAAAGGGGGTAGATTACACGGTAGTGAGGTAAAGACACAGAAGAGATAGGCACTTAAATACCGTCTTATCTTAACCCAGACAGACCACAGACAAACGGAACAAGGCTGACTTACACAGGGATTGATGGCAGGAAGGGACAGGTAGTCGATAGCACAAGGTGCACCTTGGCTCGGGGACAGGATAAAGCACGGTCCAGTCCAGAGATGCGGGGAGGCCTCACAGCGCTCGGAGGGTACGTCTTGCTTGCTCCAAGCTCAGCGCACATCTGACATCACCTCCCTCTTCCTGCGCATGCTCAGCGGGGAGTGACACGCCCTCGGCTGGTTGGCTCCGCCCCCCTGGGGCCGGTCCGCCGCTTCCATTGGGTGCGGGGGTTACCGGGCTCCGCCCTTGACGAGGAGCTGACAGGGAGCCCCTATTTGGTAACCCCGTCGAGCACATGTTCGATGGCGGCTCGTTGGGAAGGCCTCATGCCCTCCCAACACCCCCTACCAACCAAGCCGGAGTGAGGACGCGTACTCCCTGTGCACGCCGCCGCCGTTGCTGTTGTTGTTGTTGTTGCTGCTGAACCATGAGGAAGAGCTGCGGGGAGGTATTGGGAGGTCCTAAACTTCCTAACGGTGCCATACAATCACATTCTGGTGCAACGAAGGGTCAGAATTAATGGAAACGAGTCCTTAACTGATATAGACTAAGAATAACTAGCAAGATGTCCTATAGTTGTCTTACATGAGATGCGGTGAACCTGGGCACGACATTTAATGGGGGAAATAGGGGGAGGTCAGGTCTACAGAGTGTTGTTTACAGAAAATGGGACTAGGGAATGGGGGATTGGGGATAGTTGGGAAGTATTGAGGAAATAGGGGAATATTTACAAGCGGATATGGATGGATATAAATCCCATATCCGCAACACTGCACCCTTCTCTACCCCGGGGCGTCCCGACCCGATAAATTTTTACCTACTTTAGTGTGGCACTCAGATGTAGTTCCCTCTACTATTAACTCAACCCTGAGTGCGACAGTTTTACAGATATTCACAAATGAGGAAATATGTCCACCTGCGACGTTGCACCCTTCTCCTAACAGAAACACACCCACAGGATAACCGAATCGCGGAATTGGTCTTCAAACTATACATTGACGGTGGGGAGCATTATTTACTTTATTTACAAAACTAACCCAGGACCTGCGATTGTTCTTTCTGGGGGGAGACAGTCTGCTCTGCATCAATGCACCATTAAAGCACCCAAAAACGCACCAATACACACCCAAGCACCAATCGGTGCAGTCATCACTGTTCATCAATAAAATAAAACCAACAAACCCAAACCCTGCAGGTGTCTCTTGCTCTTCGGCTCCCTCTGCTGGTTATTATTATTGTCTTCCAGTTGTTGTCTTTCTTTCATTTTCTTACTGGCGGCCTATTTGAGCATAAAATGAAATGCACCCAACGTGTCCATTTTTATTTATTTATGGCCCACAGGGCCGACTAGTGTGGTTCACCTGTGGGGCATCGGTGCCCTGTGGCCAAGGTCCGCCAGCAAGATTTCGGGCCCTCATGGCCGGTTCCAGCAGAGGGGCCATGCCCCAACCCATGGGGTCCATAAGTGGTGCTCGGCCACAGACATGTGGTCCATAATGTGGTGCATCGATGCAGACAGCTGGTTCTGAGAGTTCCGGGCGCACAATGGCCGACTCACGCACGCTCCCCTCGGCGCCCAATGGCGCACAGGTCATGTGGGAGAAAAAAAGGGGAAAGACAAATGAGCGAGGGGTACGGTCACAAGGGTACACATCAATAAGGCAATGCAAGGCGAAATGCGTACGGAGGGCGAAGTGAGAAAGCTCGTCCCTACCGTACGTCACCCCCCTGTCACCTACACTACCCTTGCCCTTACCCCATATGTACAAAATCTACACATTACCAATCCGTCGCTACTGTCACGTCTCCCCATATTTCCTCTATACCAAATTCGTCACCACAATCCCTCTATCCAAAATTTGCCATCACCCAATTCGTCATCAATCCTCATAAGGAGGAAGAGATGGAACAACAAAGCACAATGTCACACCCACGTCATGATGCATCTCACATTCCAAACATCTGCACAATAAAATAACAAAACATGGCATGGTGTGGAGGTACGTCATCTCAGGTGAGTGCATGTAGATGGTGCGAGGAGACTTCAATCCTAACTATCCTCTAAATGACATTAACACACTTTACACTACCCGGGGTCTTTCCCTGCCAATCCATTGGCCAACTTACTCTATGGGTTCTAAAAACCAATTCCCATTGACCAAACTGTGGTGCTTCTCAATTTGGGGTCTCACTCCCCCGATTCATCTCCCGGTGCCCTCGCACAATTTCTGGGCTGTGACATGTAGCTCTCCCAGCAGGTCTACCCACCTGCACACCTCCACCACTGTAGTTGCCACCCGAGCTTACCTGCTCCTTAACCTAACCTATCTACTGGGGAAGGCCCCTCCTGGCTCTGTCACCCCTTGGTGCCCTCTGGCACTGGGCTACCCGGGTCCGTCCTCCGGATCCTCGGGCCCCATCCACAACTACCGGCTCCCAGAGCCCACCTGCGGCCTCACCTGGCCGACATCCTCACAGTGGTGGAGTGCCCAAACCAACTACACACACTAACAGGCTACACGCCCAGCCATTTCCACAACACTAATGCACCCATCCAAATACCATTCTGTCACCCGCACCACAGATGCCAATATCCAACCACAATTTACCTATACCCTCTACCTAACACTTACACTACCCGTCCCGGGTATTCGTGATGGGGGTCCACTCTTCCCCCATTCACACCTTCGCACCACCCACTCCACTCCATCGTTTCCACCATACTCACTCTACGACCATCCATTCCAATACTCCACTTATTCCACACTCCATGTCTTCCACACAACCATTTATTCCATTCACCTGTTGGTGCACACCTGTGCACTCACACCTGGTGCCACCGGCACCCTTCTCTCTCCCAAGCGCATTCGCGCTGATCCACAACACTCACTACTCATACACTGCTCCACACACCTGTCCAGTTCTCACACAGCATCATCTCATCTAACTACTCCCCTCTGAAACTTGCGCTTCCCAGTCGTCCCTTTAAACTATTGCGCTCCCTCGTCATTATCATCCACTCTAATCTACCTGCGTCCCCTCTACAGGTATCCTTGTCACTAACTAACCTTAACGTTACCTAATGTCATCTTCGCTAGATCCCTACACACAATATCCTAACCCACCCGGGCTAGTTTTCACTGCCATACACCCCATAATCTATAGCGGATCTGCCCCCTCTCGCCGTGAGGGATGGTGGATTGCCCATCCCACCACATCGGGGAGGTCCCACTATCAATTTTGCTCGTCCAAATTCCAACCAATTCAAAAATTTTCCATTTACTGCCAATTCTACCCACTATTATAAATTTCGTATCAAATCGCTACCATCATCATCACAGTCCGCTATATCCTAGCCTCGGTGCGTCATGACATCATTAAACTCGGTTCGTAAAGCCGAGCAATGAATTCGGGTGGTTTGGTCGCCTGCAGGTTGAATCCGTCCGGCTTTCGGTTCAAGGGAGGTGGTTTGGTTGGGCCGAGGTTCCACGCACCATCTCGGCGCGGCACCTTGCGGTCCCGGGCCCGATGGCTCAATCTCCCTCGGTCGGAACCCCGTCCCCACGAGGGAGCACCGTTCCGCTTCCTCTCACTCGCCCTTGAACCGGACCGGTCGCCTGGCCCGACAAGGCCCGGACTCGACCGTGCAGGGCGGGGCCAAGCCCGAATCGGCAACGACGCTTCGAAGAGAAACGACGCCGCTTCGATCCACGCCGGGCCCTGCATCCAACAAAGCACGCCGCGCCCCGAGTGCTCGCATCGGCTATCCGTCGCCCTAACCGCTAACCCGGTTACCGTCGATGCTTCACCTGCATGCTCACACGCATACGCTACCACTTTCACCCTCTCCAAAGCCGGCGTTCCAACGCCGTCCGTACATTCCACCAACGCACTCCCTGTTACAAACCACACCTCTCGCGCACACTCTTGCGCACACTCGCCGCTCGCACACCTCGGTCCACACCTCTCCTCCGTTACGTCCTCCGTAACACTCACCATGGGCGTGCACTCTGGCATCCACCCACTAACGCGTTCACATGGGCTCTCCCACACTCGCGCTACCACCAATTCAGGTGTGCTTTCTCGCACACGTTCCACCACCACCTTACTCTCCGTGTCACACTCACCCTCGCATGTACACTCCGTACACCCCGACGTGCATTCTCGCTCGCACTCGGTTTCACTCCCACACGTTATAACACACCCACTCGCCGACGCACACTTTTTCCTCACACGCGTGCCATTTTTACTCACACGGGACCCTTCACCAACGCCCGGGTGCCATATCGATCCCAATCGCGTGACAATTCTTTTGTCGCTAAACATCCTTTTACAAAATCTCCCAGCACCATACACAGCACGTCTCACCTTCGGGGTTCTTCTTCCTCCCTGCACCAAAACCTGCAAACTTCCATTCGGGTTAAGCACAGCATCGTGATGTGAGCAGGGACTTTGCACATATTCCATCTTTTCCTCCCGCCGCGAGTGGTTTTCTAAGTCCCCGGTCTCTTCAATTTCAATGCCCACTTCCACTTTTTCTTTACTCACCTCGACGACCGTTGGCTTTAATAAAATTCCCTCTACCTCATCGGTCGCCGGCTTTTCCAAACCCCGTGTCACGATTTCTACCCCGGTCCGGTTACCCGTGCTTTCCTCCACTTCGCTCAACCAGCGCTTCTCGACCCGCGTTACCTCCTCGTGCACCCCTGGGACCCTTTCGCCCACCATGCGATCCATGGTCTCCCCATATTTTTGCATGCGGTCACCCATTCTGTTGGTTATTGCTTCAATTTGGTTTCCCAATCTGTTCGTTATTGCTTCCATTTTATTACTCAATTTCTCCCCCTCTATTCTCACCATCTCGGTGAATTGCGCCATGAAGTCCCCCACATCAAAGCCCGCTGCTACGGTCACGGGCGCGGCAAAATTTGGTGCCGCTGTAACCACGTGCGCGAGAGCGCCATTTTGTGCACCTGATACCCCCTCAACCACACCTTCTTTACTCTCCTCCACCATTTTCCCCACTTCATCGCTGGGGTCCTGGGTCGATTCCACCCCACTCTCCTCTACCGGAACCCAGCGTCTTGATCTGCCATAGCGCGACTTTCAAAATTCGGGTTTTTTTGTAAAACAAAATCAAATTTCGGTGACTTTATAATTTTGACCAAATTTTTTTCTAGATGTTTTTTAAAAATTTGGTTCGGGCCTCGAATCTCACTCCTCGACACCAATTGTTACGGACGCGGTTTGGATGTTATTTTTGACCGAGCGGTTGGTATGACCGCGACCGAACAGTTATTCCCCGACTAGACCCCGATTCCACCCAGACGTTGACCAAATCGCGCTATGCTAAATCAATGATGGAAAGGACACAACGACTGGGATAGATGAAACGACGCAAGGGTACAGTTCTCAAGACCTCCGGAGGAGGGTATAATTACAGTGGTGGAGAAAAGGGGGTAGATTACACGGTAGTGAGGTAAAGACACAGAAGAGATAGGCACTTAAATACCGTCTTATCTTAACCCAGACAGACCACAGACAAAGGGAACAAGGCTGACTTACACAGGGATTGATGGCAGGAAGGGACAGGTAGTCGATAGCACAAGGTGCACCCTGGCTCGGGGACAGGATAAAGCACGGTCCAGTCCAGAGATGCGGGGAGGCCTCACAGCACTCGGAGGGTACGTCTTGCTTGCTCCAAGCTCAGCGCGCATCTGACGTCACCTCCCTCTTCCTGCGCATGCTCAGCGGGGAGTGACACGCCCTCGGCTGGTTGGGTCCGCCCCCCTGGGGCCGGTCCGCCGCTTCCATTGGGTGCGGGGGTTACCGGGCTCCGCCCTTGACGAGGAGCTGACAGGGAGCCCCTATTTGGTAACCCCGTCGAGCACATGTTCGATGGCGGCTCGTTGGGAAGGCCTCATGCCCTCCCAACACCCCCTACCAACCAAGCCGGAGTGAGGACGCGTACTCCCTGTGCACGCCGCCGCCGTTGCTGTTGTTGTTGTTGTTGTTGTTGTTGCTGAACCGTGAGGAAGAGCTGCGGGGAGGTATTGGGAGGTCCTAAACTTCCTAACGGTGCCATACAATCACATTCTGGTGCAACGAAGGGTCAGAATTAATGGAAACGAGTCCTTAACTGACATAGACTAAGAATAACTAGCAAGATGTCCTATAGTTGTCTTACATGAGATGCGGTGAACCTGGGCACGACATTTAATGGGGGAAATAGGGGGAGGTCGGGTCTACAGAGTGTTGTTTACAGAAAATGGGACTAGGGAATGGGGGATTGGGGATAGTTGGGAAGTATTGAGGAAATAGGGGAATATTTACAAGCGGATATGGATGGATGTAAATCCCATATCCGCAACAATATATATGTATATATATATATGTATATATATATATGTATATATATATATGTATATATATATGTATAATATATATATGTATATATATATATATATACTAGACGACCCATGACCCGTTGGGTCAATGTTATTATATATAATTAAGGGGTTACCATGGTTACAGTGGGGGTCAAAGGTCAACCTATGGCGAAGATATATAATTTTCTCACACTTTCTAATAGAGAAGCAAAATGCCATATAAAACTAAATTTACTGGTTCTAATTGCTTTTATTTATCAATCCTCACATAGAAGAGCAGTTTTTAGTAATGAGCAGTGAGGAGAAGACCCCTCAGCCGATGATGCCACCCCGCAGCCAATGATGTGACTCCTCAGCCAATGATGCTACCCCTCAGCCAATGATGTGACCCCCTCAGCCAATGATGTGACCCCTCAGCCAATGATGCTACCCCTCAGCCAATGATGTGACCCCTCAGCCAATGATGCTACACCTCAGCCAATGATGCCACCCCTCAGCCAATGATGCTACCCCTCAGCCAATGATGTGACCCCTCAGCCAATGATGCTACCCCTCAGCCAATGATGTTACCCCTCAGCCAATGATGTGACCCCTCAGCCAATGATGCTACCCCTCAGCCAATGATGTGACCCCTCAGCCAATGATGTTACCCCTCAGCCAATGATGCTACCCCTCAGCCAATGATGTGACCCCTCAGCCAATGATGCTACCCCTCAGCCAATGATGTTACCCCTCAGCCAATGATGTTACCCCTCAGCCAATGATGTTACCCCTCAGCCAATGATGCTACCCCTCAGCCAATGATGCTACCCCTCAGCCAATGATGTGACCCCTCAGCCAATGATGCTACCCCTCAGCCAATGATGTTACCCCTCAGCCAATGATGTTACCCCTCAGCCAATGATGTTACCCCTCAGCCAATGATGTTACCCCTCAGCCAATGATGTTACCCCTCAGCCAATGATGTTACCCCTCAGCCAATGATGTGACCCCTCAGCCAATGATGTGACCCCTCAGCCAATGATGTGACCCCTCAGCCAATGATGCTACCCCTCAGCCAATGATGCTACCCCTCAGCCAATGATGTGACCCCTCAGCCAATGATGCTACCCCTCAGCCAATGATGTTACCGCTCAGCCAATGATGTGACCCCTCAGCCAATGATGCTACCCCTCAACCAATGATGTGACCCCTCAGCCAATGATGTGACCCCTCAGCCAATGAGGTGACCCCTCAGCCAATGATGCTACCCCTCAGCCAATGATGTGACCCCTCAGCCAATGATGTTACCCCTCAGCCAATGATGTGACCCCTCAGCCAATGATGTGACCCCTCAGCCAATGATGCTACCCCTCAGCCAATGATGTTACCCCTCAGCCAATGATGTGACCCCTCAGCCAATGATGCTACCCCTCAGCCAATGATGTGACCCCTCAGCCAATGATGTGACCCCTTAGCCAATGATGCTACCCCTCAGCCAATGATGTGACCCCTCAGCCAATGATGTTACCCCTCAGCCAATGATGTGACCCCTCAGCCAATGATGTGACCCCTCAGCCAATGATGTTACCCCTCAGCCAATGATGTGACCCCTCAGCCAATGATGCTACACCTCAGCCAATGATGCCACCCCTCAGCCAATGATGCTACCCCTCAGCCAATGATGTGACCCCTCAGCCAATGATGCTACCCCTCAGCCAATGATGTTACCCCTCAGCCAATGATGCTACCCCTCAGCCAATGATGCCACCCCGCATCCAATGATGCTACCCCTCAGCCAATGATGCTACCCCTCAGCCAATGATGTTACCCCTCAGCCAATGATGCTACCCCTCAGCCAATGATGCCACCCCTCAGCCAATGATGTGACCCCTCAGCCAATGATGTTACCCCTCAGCCAATGATGCTACCCCTCAGCCAATGATGTTACCCCTCAGCCAATGATGCTACCCCTCAGCCAATGATGTTACCCCTCAGCCAATGATGCTACCCCTCAGCCAATGATGTGACCCCTCAGCCAATGATGCTACCCCTCAGCCAATGATGCCACCCCTCAGCCAATGATGTGACCCCTCAGCCAATGATGCTACCCCTCAGCCAATGATGTGACCCCTCAGCCAATGATGTCGCCCCTCAGCAAATGATGCCACCCTCAGCCAATGATGCTACCCCTCAGCCAATGATGTCGCCCCTCAGCCAATGATGCTACCCCTCAGCCAATAATGCTACACCTCAGCCAATGATGCTACCCCTCAGCCAATGATGCTACACCTCAGCCAATGATGCTACCCCTCAGCCAATGATGCTACCCCTCAGCCAATGATGCTACCCCTCAGCCAATGATGCTACCCCTCAGCCAATGATGTCGCCCCTCAGCCAATGATGCTACCCCTCAGCCAATGATGTCGCCCCTCAGCCAATGATGCTACCCCTCAGCCAATGATGCTACCCCTCAGCCAATGATGCTACACCGCAGCCAATGATGTCGCCCCTCAGCCAATGATGCTACCCCTCAGCCAATGATGTCGCCCCTCAGCCAATGATGCTACCCCTCAGCCAATGATGCTACCCCTCAGCCAATGATGCTACACCTCAGCCAATGATGTCGCCCCTCAGCCAATGATGCTACACCTCAGCCAATGATGTCGCCCCTCAGCCAATGATGCTACACCTCAGCCAATGATGCTACCCCTCAGCCAATGATGCTACCCCTCAGCCAATGATGTGACCCCTCAGCCAATGATGCTACCCCTCAGCCAATGATGTTACCCCTCAGCCAATGATGCTGCCCCTCAGCCAATGATGCCACCCCTCAGCCAATGATGTGACCCCTCAGCCAATGATGTTACCCCTCAGCCAATGATGCTACCCCTCAGCCAATGATGCCACCCCTCAGCCAATGATGTGACCCCTCAGCCAATGATGCTACCCCTCAGCTAATGATGTGACCCCTCAGCCAATGATGCTACCCCTCAGCCAATGATGTTACCCCTCAGCCAATGATGCTACCCCTCAGCCAATGATGCCACCCCTCAGCCAATGATGTGACCCCTCAGCCAATGATGTTACCCCTCAGCCAATGATGCTACCCCTCAGCCAATGATGCTACCCCTCAGCCAATGATGCTACCCCTCAGCCAATGATGCCACCCCTTAGCCAATGATGTGACCCCTCAGCCAATGATGTTACCCCTCAGCCAATGATGCTACACCTCAGCCAATGATGCCACCCCTCAGCCAATGATGTGACCCCTCAGCCAATAATGCTACACCTCAGCCAATGATGCCACCCCTCAGCCAATGATGCTACCCCTCAGCCAATGATGCTACCCCTCAGCCAATGATGCCACTCCTCAGCCAATGATGTGACCCCTCATCCAATGATGTTACCCCTCAGCCAATGATGCTACCCCTCAGCCAATGATGCTACCCCTCAGCCAATGATGTCGCCCCTCAGCCAATGATGCTACCCCTCAGCCAATAATGCTACACCTCAGCCAATGATGCTACCCCTCAGCCAATGATGCTACACCTCAGCCAATGATGCTACCCTCAGCCTCCAATGATGCTACCCCTCAGCCAATGATGCTACACCTCAGCCAATGATGTCGCCCCTCAGCCAATGATGCTACCCCTCAGCCAATGATGTCGCCCCTCAGCCAATGATGCTACCCCTCAGCCAATGATGCTACCCCTCAGCCAATGATGCTACACCTCAGCCAATGATGTCGCGCCTCAGCCAATGATGCTACACCTCAGCCAATGATGTCGCCCCTCAGCCAATGATGCTCCACCTCAGCCAATGATGTCGCCCCTCAGCCAATGATGTCGCCCCTCAGCCAATGATGCTACACCTCAGCCAATGATGTCGCCCCTCAGCCAATGATGTCGCCCCTCAGCCAATGATGCTACACCTCAGCCAATGATGTCCTCAGCCAATGATGCTACACCTCAGCCAATGATGTCGCCCCTCAGCCAATGATGCTACACCTCAGCCAATGATGTCGCCCCTCAGCCAATGATGCCGCCCCTCAGCCAATGATGTTGCCCCTCAGCCAATGATGTCGCCCCTCAGCCAATGATGTCGCCCCTCAGCCAATGATGTCGCCCCTCAGCCAATGATGCCACCCCGCATCCAATGATGCCACCCCGCATCCAATGATGCCGCCCCTCAGCCAATGATGCCACCCCTCAGCCAATGATGATGATGATGCTACCCTTAGACGACCCATGACCCATTGGGTCAATTTTATTTATTATATAATTAAGGGGTTACCATGGTTACAGTGGGGGTCAAAGGTCAACCTATGGTGAAGATATATAATTTTCTCACACTTTCTAATAGAGGGGCAAAATGCCATATAAAACTAAATTTACTGGTTCTAATTGCTTTTATTTATCAATCCTCACATAGAAGAGCAGTTTTTAGTAATGAGCAGTGAGGAGAAGACCCCTCAGCCAATGATGCCACCCCGCAGCCAATGATGTGACCCCTCAGCCAATGATGTGACCCCTCAGCCAATGATGTGACCCCTCAGCCAATGATGTGACCCCTCAGCCAATGATGATGATGATGCTACCCCTAGACGACCCATGACCCGTTGGGTCAATGTCAGTTTGAATAGATATGAGAATAGAACTAAAGCGAACGCTGGACATCATCAGGGAGATTATTTGGGCCAGCAAGCCATAAGGCTCACCTCTCCAGCGTTCTAAATCACTTACCTGTGACACGTGATTTCGGCCCTTATCTCCGATCACGTTGACGGAAATCACCACAGCATATCGTCAAGATCCCTCCAAAAGGCT
>NC_136261.1:149711005-149716005 GCF_964187855.1 Myxine glutinosa | reverse complement strand
GAAGGGGGAAATGGATTGTGCACAAAGTCTAAGTTCACATCCTGATGCCGTACTTGCTAATCCTTATAAAGATTTGCAGGTGTTGGTGCAGGGAGGAAGAAGAACCCCGAAGGTGAGACGGGCTGCATGTGGTGCCGGGAGATTTTGTAAGAGGGGGTTTGGCGCGAAGAGAATTGTTGCGCGATTGGGGTCAATATGGCACCCGGGCGTTGGTGAAGGGTCCCGTGTGAGTGGATATGGCACGCGTGTGAGGAAAAGGTGTGCGTCGGCGAGTGGGTGTGTTATAAAGTGTGGGAGTGAAACCGAGTGTGAGCGAGAATGCACGTCGGGGTGTACGGAGTGTGACACGGAGAATGAGTTGGTGGTGGCGCGAGTGCGAGAGAGCACATCGGAGCTCGAGTGTGAAACCGAGTGCGAGGGAGAATGCACGTCGGGGTGTATGGAGTGTGACACAAGGAGTGAAAGCGATACGGAGTGTACGTGCGAGGGTGAGTGTGACACGGAGAGTAAAGTGGTGGTGGAACGTGTGCGAGGAAGCACACCTGAGTTGGTTGTGGCGCGAGTGCGAGGGAGCACATCGGAGCGCGGTAGTGGGTGGATGCAAGAGTGCACGCCCATGGTGAGTGGTACGGAGTACGTACCGAGGGAGAGTGCGCAAGACGGTGCACGAGGTGTGTTAAGGGAGTGTGCGAACGGCGAGTGTGCACGAGGGGTGTGGTGTGTAACAGGGAGTGCGTTGGTGGAATGGACGGAGTGTGGGGGATGCACTGGAGGCGCCGAGACGCCAGGTTTTGTGAGTGTGAAACGGGTCGCGTATGCAAGTGAAGCATCGACATTGAACGGGTTAGCTTTTAGGGTGACGGATAGCCGACGCGGGCGCTCGGTGCGTGGTGCACTTTGTTGGATGCTGGGCCCCGCACGGTCGAGTCCGGGCCTTGTCGGGCGAGGCGACCGGTCCGGTTCAGGGGCGAGTAGGAGGAAGGGGAACGGTGCCCCCTGGCGGGGGCGGGGTTCCGACCTGGCGAGATTGAGTCATCGGGCCCGGGACCGCAAGGTTCCGAGCCGCGATGATGCGTGGAACCTCGGCCTGAGCATGCCTCCTCCCCAGAATCGTGAATGCCGGACGGATCCAACTGCAGGCGACCAAACAACCCGCGTTCATTGCTCGGCTTTACGAAGCCGAGTTTAATGATGTCATGACGCACCGAGGCTAGGATATAGCGGACTGTGATGATGATGATTGTGTTTTTGATCCGAAATTTAAAAAAAGAGAATAGAATTGGCAGTAATTGGAAAATTTTTGATTGGTTGCAATTTGGTGTGCAAAATTGGTAGTGGGAGATACCCGATCTGGTGGGATGGCAACTTTGCCATCTCTCACAGCGGGGGCAAAGGAGCACTAGTCTTATGGGGTTTGGCAGTGAAAACTAGCCCGGGAGGGTTAGGATATCGTGTGTAGGGACCTAGAGATTGACCATAGGTAACGTTAAGGTTAGGTAGCAACATTGAACCGGTAGTGGGGACATGGAGAGGGTAGTTGGATGATAATGACGAGGGAGCGCAATAGTTTAAAGGGGCGACTGGGAAGCGCAAGTTCCAAAGGGGAGTAGTTAGATGAGATGATGCCGTGTGTTTGAGTATCGAAAGTGTATTGAGCAGGGTATGAGTAAATGATTGTGATTGTGAGTTGTATTGAGATTGCACAGGTGTCCAACTGAACAGGTGTATGGAGCAGTGTATGAGGGAGTGATGGTGATGTGTGTTGTGTTGACCCAAATGGTCCAGGGAGGAAGGAGGGTGCAGGTGGCACCAGGTGTGATTGCACAGGTGTGCAACTACAGGAGGTATGGAGAATGGTTGTGTGGAATACATGGAGTGTGGAATATATGGAGTATGGAATGGATGGTCGTGGAGTGAGTATGGTGGAAACTGTGGAGTGGAGTGGATGGTGCGAAGGTGTGGATGGGGGAAAGGAGGATGGACCCCATCACGAATACCCGAGGAGGGTAGTGTAAGAGTTAGGTAGAGGGTACAGGAAAATTGTGGTTGGATATTGGCATCTGTGGTGCGTGTGGAAGAATGGAGTTTGGATGGGTGCATTAGTGACGTGGAAATGGCTGGGCGTGTAGCCTGTTAGTATGTGTAGTTGGTTGGGCACTCCACCACTGTGAGGATGTCGGCCAGGTGAAGCCGCAGGTGGGCTCTGGGAGCCGGTAGAGTGGTTGTGGATGGGGCCCAAGGATCCGGAGGACGGACCCGGGTAGCCCAGTGCCAGAGGGCACCGAGGGGTGACAGAGCCAGGAGGGGCTTTCCCCAGTTAGATAGGTTAGGTCAAGGAGCAGGAGCAGGTAAGCTCGGAGGCAACTACAGTGGTGGAGGTGTGCAGGTGGGTAGACCTGCTGGGAGAGCTACACGACTCAGCCCAGAAATTGTGCAAGGGCACCGGGAGATGAATCGGGGGAGTGAGACCCCAAAGTGAGAAGCACCACAGTTTGGTCAATGGGAATATGGTTCTTAAAACCACATGGAGTAAGATGGCCAATGGTTTGGCAGGGAAAGACCCCGGGTAGTGTAAAGTGTGTTAAAGTCATTTAGAAGGTAGTTAGGATTAAGAATCTCCTTGCACCATCTGCATCCACTCACCTGAGGTGACAGGACTCCACACCATGCCATATTTTTATTATTTTATTGTGCAAATGTTTGGATTGTGAGACGCATCATGACATGGGTGTGATATTGTGCTTTGTTGTTCCATCTCTCCCTCCTTATGAGGATTGATGATGAATTGGGTGATGGCAAATTTTGGATTAGTGGGATTGTGACGACGAATTTGGTGTAGGGGAAATATGGGGAAGCCGTGACGATAGTGACGAATTTGTAAATGTGTAGATTGTTGTAAATATGGGGTAAGGGCAAGGGTAGAGTAGGTGACAGGGGGGGTGACATACGGTAGGGACGAGCTTTTCTCCGCTCCATCTCCATACGCACCTCGCCTTGCATTGCCTTTATTGAAGTGTATCCTTGTGACCTTACCCCTCGCTCACCTGTCTTCCCCCCCTTGTCTCCCACACGAGGACTGTGCGCCACTGGGCACCGAGGGGAGCGTGCGGGAGTCCGCCATTGTGTGCCCGAAACTCTCGCAACCACAGCTGTCTGCATCGATGCACCACCTTATGGACCACATGTCTGTGGCTGAGCACCACTTATGGACCCCATGGGTTGGGGCATGGCCCCTCTGCTGGAACCGGCCATGAAGGCCCGAGATCTTGCTGGCGGACCTGGGTCACAGGGCACCTATGCCCCACAGGTGAACCACAATAGTCGGCCCTGTGGGCCATAAATAAACAAAAACGGACACATTTTGTGCAAATTTTATTGCAAATAGGCCGCCAGCAAAGAAGATGACAACAACAGGAAGATAACATGGCCAGCAGAGGGAGGCGAAGAGGAAGAACCAGCACCAGGGTTTGTTGGGTTCATTTTTAAGAACTATGATGACTGTGCACCGAGTGGTGCTTGAGGGTGCTTTGGTGCATTGTGGGTGCTTTCTGGTGCGTCAATGCAGGGCAAGCTGTCTCTCCCCCCCAAAAGAACAATCACAGGCCCTGGGTTGCGTTTTGTAAATAAAATAGCGTCGTTGTAAATAATGCGCCCCCACCGTAAGTGTTTTAGTTTGAAGACAATTCCGCAATTCGGTTAGTTATGGGCGTGAATCTGTTAGGTAGGGTGCAATGGAGCTGCGGGACATATTTACTTATGTTTTAAAACTGTCACACTCAGGGTCAGGTTAAATGTAAAGGGAACTACACCTACGTGCCACACTAAACGTAAAGGTAATAGGCCCGGGACGTGCCGAAGAGGAGGAGGGTGCAGTGTTGTGGATATGAGGATTGTGTTTTTTTATTGTATAGTACATTGTAAAATATCACCCTCCGTCCTCCAGTTGTGTATAAAGGTCAAAGTGCGTCCCGTAGTTAGGTCATGTACAATCACGTTTTGCCAATCATAGATTCCCTGCTTGTTGGTGGTTTATTTCCTTATTCTATGTAGGTTAAGGCTGTGTCTTCCATTAATTGACACTCCATTGCACCGAATTCAAATAGATAGATCCCCTTTCATTTTCATTCACAAAGCCTCGATTGCCAACTGCATTCGCCGCAGCTGCTGGGCGGTTTTCACCGCGACTCCATTAGCCATGAGGTGGGCTTGGAGAAGAAGGGGGAGGAGCCGCCGAATCCAGGGCATGGCCCGCCCATCGTCATCAAAAGGGTGGAGCCAGCGAGCCCTGACCAGCCTTCCAGGGCTGGGGAAATACGATCATGGGCGTGGCGCGGGTTGATCTAAAAGCGCGTTATATAAGCGCACGCGGAAGCCTTTGAAAAAAGAGTCCAGACGAGCTTGGTAAAGGCAGAGGAAGGGATCCCCATGGAGAGTTGCGCCCGTTAAGAAGTTGGCTCCACCAGCAGTTTGGCTCCACCAGCAGTTTGGCTCCACCAGCAGTTTGGCTCCACCAGCAGTTTGGCTCCACCAGCAGTTCGGCTCCACCAGCAGTTGCCTCCACCAGCAGTTTTGGCTCCACCAGCAGTTTTGACTCCACCAGGCAGCTTCGGCCCGTTACCCCGCGGGAACCAGATTGCGGTGGCATCGGTGGCCGTCGAGGTCCGGCCCGACGTCCCGTGCGGGATCAAGCCTGAACCATCTGCCCCAGCTGAACCTTCCCATTCCTCCTTCCAATCATTCCTGCCTGCAAATTCCCCATTCGTGTGAGTCCGTCTTTGTTTGTTCTGTCTTGGGGTATAAGTTAAGCCTGTGTAGATAAGCTAGCATTTTCACTGTGTCTCCTTGATTCCTTCTGTCTTTATTTTATTATCTTTCCTTCTTCCTTGGTTTCTTTTGGTCCTGTAAATAGTAATAAATAATAGTCGTAGTTCAAACCTTTTTGCCTTCGTCTTCCTCTTCTTCACATCCGTGTCGTCTTTGTCTTTTCCCTCATTGAATAT